>NW_027397067.1:41133961-41209551 GCF_003265705.2 Callorhinus ursinus | reverse complement strand
GCACTCAGGCACCCCCGGTCTTTCTGTGACCCCGAGGGTCCTGAGACCACACTGTCCCACGAGGGTTCCACCCCCCGCTTAGCCACTGGAGCGACGTCCCTCAGCGCAACCGACTTCTAAAAGTTCCAATTTTGTGCTCCGTGGCTCTATCACTTGCCAGAAGCGGCGGAGGCCCCCTCCCCCGCCGTCTATCCTCTCGAATATCGCCTCGGATTCACTTCTCCACACGTCCTACCTTCCAGAAAGTGGTCGCTTTTCTGTTCAGAGTGTTGTTACTATTCTTATCTTCGATCTCCTGTTGAGTTCGTAGCTGTTCAGAATGGTTTGATCCCTATTCAGCTGAATTCCTGAGACCAGACAAAATCCAGGTCTCCTACTCCTCCGCCATCTTGCTCCAAGAAACAGATTCTTAACTATAGAGAACAAACTGATGGTTCCCAGAGGGGAGGTGGTGGGGGGATGGGTGAAATAGGTGATGGGGATTAAGGAGGACCCTTGTGATGAGCACAGGGTGATGTATGGAAGTGTAGAATCACTACATTGTACACCTGAAACTAATAAAACACTGTATGTTAACTAACTGAAATTAAAATAAAAACTTTTAAAAAAGACTATATATAGAATTAACAGAAGGAACAATAGAAAAAGTAAGGTGGAAATAAGATTATGATATTATGTGTGAAAATAAAGGGAAAAATAAAAACAAAGTATAATTTTAAAAAAGACTCATTACCATTTTATACATGTTCTGCCTGATGTTCAACAGACATCTATTTATCTTACTTGTCTAGAAGGATATCTCTCTATAGAGTATCAAGTCTTGTTTTTATGATTTATTCATGTGTTTGCCCCCTGCCCCACCCAGCACACACTCTCAGATCCTTTAGGGCAAGAGACCATGTCTTATTATCATTGCGATTCTGCTGACAGCAAGGAATCTTCAATGAACAACTTCTTGGTAGATGTTGAATTAAACTGAGGAGTTCTAAGACCTTCTGGAAGTTTGGTTCTCTGCTCTTTTTAGCAGAGCAAGTTGCCTCAATTCACCTGAGCCCAAGGTTGTCGCCTGTTAACCATATAAACCAAAATCCATGTCCTCCTTGTTAAAGACTATTAAGGAGCCTAGAGATCTCATTTTAACCTTAACTGATCTGTGACTTAATCTGGGGGAGCCTCTCCTTGCTCAAGATTAGACATTATTGAACAAGAATACAAAAGAATGAACTAAAAATAACTTTCTGCTATAATGTAACGATCTAAAAATCTAAGCAAAACTCTTTGCCACAAACCTCAACCCTTTAAGAAGCTTCTAGCTATTTCAGAATTTGAAGGGAATATTAATCGCCTCATTTCAGCCAAGGACAACACCATGTGATGGAGCTAGGAATGAAATCATTTGGGTATGTATTTTCTGGAACCCTGCCCTGAATAGTTTTCTTCTTGACATATGTCCAGCTCTTTAAAACAGCTTCACATTAGTAATGCTCATGGCTTTTTAAATAAAATCCTGTCTAGAATATAAAAGAAACATGGCGAATGCTCAGAGTGAGGGAGAAAAAAGGAAGGAAGGAAACATTTTTTGAGGGTGAGGGAGCATTCACCCTGACAGCGCCTGGTGAAGCTGCTTTGTCAATGAGAGCTTTATCGAAAGAGTCCTCTTGGTGGTTGACATGATGTGGACTCCCAGAATTCAGATGCTCTGAATTTAGCTAAGAATCCTCTTCTTCAGATTCATGTATTATTCACAAATGAACTATTTATTATTTCTTTATCCCTAAGAAGCCTGTGGTAAGTTGTGGTAACATCCACTATAGCCTTTTTCCTGCAGCTTCCTCTTCGTTAATCGTCTCGCTCAACAGAATCCTGTCAGGTCTTCCGAAGGAATCTTGAATGTTTCCAGACTCCAGGCTTAAGGACTCTTCGATCCGATGATGACTAAGTAAATGTTTACAGTGATTTTTACCTACCTAGGATCATTTCTGTCTCTGGTATTTTACCATGATCAGAACCTGATCCTAAGATCAAGTGGAAAACATTTTAAGAAAATAAAGGGTATGAAAACCCCTTCGTGAGGCCAGATCTGTGGCGTTACAGAGAGACAGCTGGGAACAGTCAGCCAGAGAGGGCTGCAGAATTCATAAACCATGTTAAGAGTTTTGGTGCCCTGGAAAAAGCTCTGAAATGTTCCAATCATTAAATTTCTCAACTGAAATCATTTTCAGATGAACAAATTCGGGACAAACATTACCAACTTTTTAAAGTATATCATAGGCTCCAAAAGCAAAATGGAAAACAAGAAAGCAGAATGGCCTGTTTTTACCCCACCTGCTTATACAGGTGATTTCAGATTTAATACAGAAGTGGAGTCAGAGGAAATCTCCAGTATGTTTGTCCTCAGAGCCAGTAATGTGATTCTAGAAGTCCTGGGCCACTGATTCAAAGGAATTTAATCTGTAAATGATTCTGCCAGTTAGAGTGGTTAATGTCAGGGCATCTAACACATGGTAGATGCTCAGGAAATGGTCATTTCAGTGATGCATCCATCCTTGGGCAAATGACACTTGATGAAGAGAATAGTTGAAAACTTGAAGTTTGGCAGAGTAACATGGACTTGTGAAAGAAAATAAAAACAGTAGCTAAGTAAAGGTAAGACAAAACCTTGCAAACTGAGGTGTTGACAAAAATTAGAGGAGAAAATTGTAAGAAGGAGTGAGCAGTTGACAAGGTCAAATGTAGTCAGATGCCTTGGAAACCTGACCGGTAAGGGTCAAGTGCGTTTAACAACACAGGGGAATCTGGATGATAATAGTTATAGTTTGCATCCGAGACTCATTCAGTAGGCAGTCTCTGAAATTGCCCTGGCCCCGCCCCTCCCCCCCCTCCCGCATTCACATGCTTGTGTGCCCCCGCGACCATGAGTGTGGGCTGGAGTTAGTGACCGGATCCTAGTCAATCAAATCTGGCAGAGAGGATGGACATCACTGCTGATACTGGGTAACAGAAATTTGGTGGCTCTTTTCTCAGGCTGTCCTCTCACTTTCTTTCTCTCATTTGCTTGTTCTGGAGGAAGCCGCATTGTGAGCTGCCCTGAAGGAAGTGTCACATGACAAAAAAACCTGATGTTTCTGGCTGACAGCCGGTGTGGACCTGAGGCCCTCCAGCAACCAAGCACACTCCTGCCATCATGTACTATGTTAGGAGTTTGTATTAATAGACCTGGGTTTCTTTCTTTTATCTCAAGAAATATCACTACGTCATTGCTAAAGATCAGTTTGCAGCCAGTCTCTCACTTAAAAGCAAAGAGTGGTGGCCCTATGGACTTAAGGATGGACACAGAAGACACCCTCCCTAAATGACTGGCCGGCTTAGCTTTCCTTCTTCACACAGGGAGCTCTGTTAGCTCACTATTCTAACTGGCTTCTTGTATAAAAAGAAGGACTCTGGCATCATTCCCAGCTGGCTCTGTGGACATTGGGGAAATAAGTTAAACAAGCTGTGCCTCAGTTTCCTCACAAGTAATATAAAGATAACAATGGCCCCTTCTTAAAAATCATAATAATGAGCATTTGTGGAGAGCTTACTGCATACCAAACACTATTTTTTAAAAAAGATTTGTCTATCCATTTTAGAGAGAGAGGAAGAGAGTGAGCAGGGGGAGGAGCAAAGGGGGAGGGAGAGAGAAACTTTAGCAGACTCCTCGCTCAGTGCAGAGCCCCACGACCCTGAGATCATGACCTGAGCCAAAACCAAGAGTCAGACGTTCAACCAACTTCGCCACTCTGGCGCCCATATACCAAACACTATTTTAAGCACACTAAATATGTCAAACTCATTTAATCTTCACAACTCGATGACATAGACTTTATTATTATTATTATTATTATTATTGCATTTTATGAGAAAGAAATTGAAGGGTAAGAACCTTCCCTTTGATCACACAGCGGGCAAAGGGCAGAGATTGGATAGAGAATTACCGTCAGGAATGAAGGCCATAATGGCTGTATGGGAAGCCCTGGTGGGCACATAGTAGGTGTGTACCCTAACATGTGCTAGGTGTTATTTCTAGGTCACCTTCTGCCCACGATATCACCTTAGAAACAATTACAGAAATCTGTTGGGGTTCTTGAGCAAGGAAAGTAGCACAAATAAAGGCACTAAATATTTTTATGGAAACCAAGTTAGTGGGGCTAGTGACATGCCAGGGGAAGCAGTAATGGGTTTTTGAGGAAGCCGCTGAGGAGAAGCAGCAAGTGCAAGTCAGGCTTGGAGCCAGTGTGGATGGACAACTAAAGGCAAGCTCGGGAGAGGAAGGAACGCCGAGTTCTCACAATGGCTGGAAAGGTCTAAGAGAATGTGAAGGGGATGACTGTGCAACAGACTTCCCCACTTCTTTCTAAAATAATCTTCAGTGGTCTAATCCTTTTGTTTTTCTGTTTCGTGACTGGAGAATCACTGGCTTTCTTTCTGCCTCCCAGATAACCCCACTCTATTAATATGGACTCTTAGAACATTTTTTCCATTCCCCAAGATATACTTAATGCTAACCCTGCTCTTGATTTCATCTGTAGCCAAACTGAATTTTTTTGCGTCTTTTCTTGTGTTGCCTCCAACCCTGTTTAAAACTTGTCACTGAATTCCTATTTTCTCAAAGATGTTTCCTGCAATCAAAAACATTTATTCTTTAATAGAACTTCCATGGAAATAATTTTCAGGGTCTTTTCCCCTTTCTTCTTTACAACTCTTCAGCATGGATTTCTGTTCTGATGTTTTTCAGAAATGGGACCTTTGGGGACTGTCTTGTGATTTGCGATGTCCTCAGAGCAATGACTCTTTCCTTTCACAAAGGCTTTCCTTCTCTGACCTAGGTTAACCCCTTACCCAGGCCCTTGGCTCCCTCCTCTCCAACAGTCTACCCCTGGTCTTCTGTCCCACCATCACCCATGGCTCCCTCTCCTATGACCTCCTCCCATAATCTCACTGACTCCCTGTCTCTTCTAGTCTTGCTGGTCCCTGAGCTGTTGTGCTCTTCCCTTCCTGCGGCGATCAAGTCTCTCCAACAAATGGTATCACAGGTAGTTTAACCACCTCGGTCCTATTACCCTCTAAAAATACCTACTCCTTGTAACCTATGGCCTCCTGATTGTCAAAGTCAATATGTTTTCCTGATTTTGTCCTCCTTAATCTCTGGGTAGCATTTGGTATTGTTGACTCACGTCACCCTTCCCGAATTTCTTCTCCTTCTTCTGGCTTCCCTTCCAGGAAGTAGTGCTTCCTCCAGTCAGCTGTCTCGGATTTCCCCAAATAAGATGGGACTTCTTCCTCCCCGCAATTGCATGTGTCTGTGTCACATTTTCATATCTGTCCTTATAGATTATAAATTCCCTGAGAACAGTGACCTTGTTTTTAGACCTCTCCCCACACACATGTATACACATACAACCTGGAGCTAATACAGTGCCCTGCTCAAGACAAGTATTGAGCAAACATTAAGTACAGATATAAACATGGTCTCAAAATTCAGAATGCAGGCTGAATGCAGGCCAAAGATGTATATAATTTGGCCCACTTGGTGATTTAAGAAGATTTGAGTTAAGGATCAGTCTTTAAAAATTGGGATATTTAAAAAACATTTTTTTTAAAATTGGAATATTTCATATAAAAAACTAGGATGTCTTGGTCATTTTCTTTGACAAGTCTGGTTTAATCTGGTCTGGGTCCCCATTCCTACATGGTAACAGCAGGATCCGAGCATCCATGGTCCCCTTGGGTGGGACATATATGTCCCAGTTTTTCACTTTACTCATTGACATTTTCTTTATGGTCCCTCTAGGCACTTTTGTTTTATGAACTCTTGACGAATGAACCAAAACAACTGGATTAAGGAAAAACAGACTCTTCAGTTTATCCATCAACTTACCTATTGGCTCTTTTATCTGGCTACCTGTTAAGAATTTGGAGGGAATGAGAAATTGGAAGTCTCTCTGAGGTCCCTATAACTGGCCTGGATCTGGAGATAATGCTTCCTCCATAGTTACTCCTGCTGATACAGAATCTTCAATCCCAACACACACACACACACACACACACACACACACACACACCCCTTTGATATATGGTTTAACTTCAGTTGCCTATTGTCAGTGTTCCCCTACACACACCCTCAATGCATCTTGGGGTCTATTTGCCTTTATTCATATGGTTGTGAACTTTGGGTTGGTGAGCAATGGAGGAGGCATTGGTGGGGGCAGGGAGAAGAGGAGGAGGAGCTTGGAAGGGATAATGTGATATCTGTTCCTCTAGGGATGCCCTTTGGGCTGAGTGTGCACTATGGTGAAGAGGGAGAATCCAAAGCTAATGTGAGTGTTGGGAGGGGCTCTAGGTAGAGCTGCCCAGATGCCCCAGCAGACACAGAGTGGCCAGAATTGTAAAAGAGTCCCTCTGGCCTTTGCCAGAACTTCTGGACCTCTCTTCACCCAGAAGCCTGAGGGGTTTGGAAGTGGACAAGATACTACTCTTGGCCTGGGTGGTGGCCTTCTTGTGATGGGCTGTGATTGTGGCCAGGCTTGCAACATGGAAGGCAATGTCAATGATAGGGAGTAGAAAGGGAAGAACAGAGCAAGTGTGCATATCCACACACTTGTTGTAGGTCACTTGTGAAGTTTTCTGAGGGCTCCCTGGAGTAAATGGAGAACATCTTGGTGAGGTTCTACCATTACACAGATGGGGCTACTGAGTTATTAGATATTGGTTTACAGGTATTGGTGTTCACATCTATATTCATTGGAATATAAAGTTGGCCTCTTCAACAAAGAGACCTAAAGAACAGTAGTTTAAATGAAAAGTTGACTTCTCTTATGGGTAAAAGTTCAGGGAGGTGGTCCAGGGCTAGAATGGCAGCTCCAACATCAGGGCCTTAACTACTCCTATGTTGCTGCTCTGCCATACTTTTATTTTTCCCCAAAGATTTCATTTTTAAGTGATCTCTACACCCATCTTGGGGCTTGAACCCACAACCCCGAGATCCAGAGTCATATGCTCCACCAACTGAGCCAGCCAGGCGCCCTGGCTCTGCCATCCTTAATATGTGGCTTTCACTGCATGCTTCTAGATGGCCCCTCCCACTCCTGCCACCATGTCTGCATTCTAAGCAGTGGGAGGGAAGAGAAGGGGAAAGGGTGAGGACGTTGCTTCTTTTTAAAGGCACAACAGGGAAGTTGCACAGATCATTTCTTATATCCCATTGGCCAGAACTTTGTTACAGGGCCATCCTCAGCTTGAGGGGAGGCTGAGAAATACAGCATTTAGCTTGGTAGTCATGTACCAACTTCAAAATTCTATCTCTCTAGAAGGGAAGAGTGAGTATTGGATTTCAACTAGAAGTCTCTGCCATTACAGCTGTCTCTACTGGACTGGAAACCCATTGAGGACCAGATCTTTGGCAACCCTGATTCTACCAAGTGCTAGCATAATATGGATGCATAGTTGATGGTTCATAAACAAGATTTGCCACAAAATCTGCTCTTGCTACCCTTGTCATATAGGCAAGTCATGGAGTTGGTGCCGTCCCATGGCAATGTCAGGGAGGGGCTCTACACAGAATCCCCCAATGCACATAGCTGCTAGTGAAGACAACAGAATAGTTCTGGGTGGGTGGGTGCTTGCTTGAGGAAACCCAATTTATAATCATCTTTATAAACAACCAAAGAGAACCCTCAGCCAGTAATATTGGGAGACCGACAGCTTGAATTTCTTCTCTGGTTTATGATACAGGTTGTCTCAGCATGGCTCCTTTGCCAGTTGCCCAGAGAGGTAGATACTGGTAATGTCTTCTTCCATGGCCTAAGGGTACTAGTGGAGAGCAAAGAGCTTTGCTTTTTTTTTTTTTTTAAAGGAGGTTCCACACCCAGCATGGAGCCCAGCATGGGGCTTGAACTAATGACCCTGAGATCAAGACCTGAGCTGAGCTCAAGAGTCCGACATTCAATGGACTGAGCCACTCAGGCACCCTCAAAGAGCTTTTCAATTAAAGATCAATGCACTGCAGAATTCTAATCCTGCAGGAGGTTTGGCTAAAAGGCTCATTGCTTGAGGTTTTCTAGCCTTCCTTAAAGGGCTTGTTTCTAGACAAAAAGATTCCTGGCTCCAGGGCTGAAGTATGCTTGGGAACTCTAAACGGGTGGGTGTGCAGACCTCCCTCTCACTCTGCCCTTGCATGAACTGTGCATGAACAGTGCAGGTGACCATTCCCCAAGGTGTTGCCAAGAATTTTTTTGAAGTACATGGTTTCAAGCATGTCATCTGTAAGAACAAGAGTCATATTGACAAACACAGTGACATGGAAAGAGCATGGATTTAGAATCAGATTTTGTATCAAGCTGCAACGCTACCGTGTAGGGGAGAGACTTTGGGCAAATCCTGTAACTTCACAGAGCCTCAGTTCCCTCATCTCTAAAGTGGGATGCATGCCTCAACAGGATCCTTAAAAGAATGAGATCAGCTAAAATTGTGTATAAGAAAAGCACCTTGTACACAGAAAAACATGATAATGCTATGTGTGTGAGAGAGAGAGAGAGAGAGAGAGAGAGAGAGAGAGAGAATGTTGTTTTTAAGTCTAGTATGTTACACTGCTCTGGCTGATTAGGAGACTCTGCCTCAGATCCCTCCCCCTGTGTGGGGAGGAACATTTGAAGAAGAATCACATTAGCTCCCTTCTGCTATTGCAGTCCCCACTGTCTGGCTCATTGTTCCTGTGGCTCTCCTCCACGGCCATGAATGGCCCATTCTCAGGTTAATCAGCAGATTAGAGTTTGGCATCAGAGTCAGAGAGACCTCAGTCTGCTCTCCAGTTCTTGCTTGAGTTACTTAGCTGTCTGAGTCAAGATTTCCAAGTGGGAAAATATAGCAGTGTATCAGTCAGGATGCTTTTGGCCACAAGTAGCAAAACAATCCAACTGATACTGGCTTAAGCAGTAAGGACATTGATTACCTCACATAACAGGACGTCCTGAATTCTTCTGATTCAGCAATTCAATTGTACTATCAAGGAAGCTGCTCTTGACTTCTCTCGGCTCTGCCATCCTCATGTTGGCTCTGCCCAAGCTGTTAGCTATATGGTTGCAGCTGATCTAAGCATCAAAGATTAAGGAAACTTTTCTAAGAAGTTCCCCAGAAGCATTCTCCTCTCAACTCACTTTCAAGATGAGGGGTCTCTTATCGGATGGGGGCCCCCAAATGTGGGGGAAGCCAGTGGCACGGGTGGTGAAAGGATTCATGTGAGACAGAACAAAGGAGTAGAAGTTTATTGAACCCACCACAAGGGCGCCGTGGGCAGGACAGCAGAGGCAAGGCTGTCTGCCATGAAGTGGTGGATGGGCGTTGCTTTTAAAGGAGGAACGTGAGGGGGTATGGGGACCTGTGGAATTTTCCCCTTTTTGATAACTGTGCTTTGTTGTAAGTAGCCCATTGGTCAGTTAGGGCTTATGGCTATTTCGAGGTGGGTTGCCTGCTGGGCCTGTCTGTCTTCAGCGGGGGGTTGGGGTCACTGTGGGCCCTTTTACCTTACTCAGGTTTCCGTTGTTCAAGCCTGTTGCCTACAAATGCCCTCTACAGTAGCTATTCCTGAGCCAACCACCAGGAAGGGGTTGGGCTTACCCCGAGATAAATCAAGCCCCTTAATGGAGCAGGAATACATTTGGTTTTCCTAAGGCTGCGCTAGGGAAAAACAAAGCATGACACCGATAAAGGAAAGGGAAAAATGGATGCTGAGTGGTCAACCAAGAGTTTCCTCTGCCAGGTTTCCATGAGCTCATCAGGGTTATGTGAGGGTTAAAAGAAATATGGTAATGAAAAGGAAAACACTTGTTCCCTATATTCACTACTCACTGAATACTTCTGTACTCCAAGTGTGGGGGGTGTGGTCCCCCCCATACCAAGCAATTCTCTAATTCTTAGTGGACACCAACTGGCTGTCCTACAAATTTAACTCAATTCCATTCTATTGGCACTGTCTCCCTGGAGATGGCATCAGATCTCACAGGTTAAAGGTTTAGTCTCACAAGACTGTCCCCAACCCCCACTTTGGATGCCAATCACCAGCGCAGGTGATCATCGGTGCCTCTGAGCTATAAATCTGAGGTTCTTATGCTGGCTTTCTTGGGCTTGATAATTTGCTAGAGTGGCTCAGTGAACACAGAAAAACAGTTTCCTTACTAAATTATTGGCTTATTATAAAAGGATACAACTCAGGAACAGCCAGATGGAAGGGAGGCAGAGGGTAAGGTACGAGGGAAGGAGTGTGGAGCTTCCACGCACTCTCAGGGCTAACTACCCTCCCAGCACTTCCATGTTCAGCAAGCTGGAAGCTCTCTGAACCCTGTACTTGAGGGATTTTAACAGAAGCTTCATTACATAGGCATGGTTGAAGAAATCATTGGCCATTGGTGATTAAACTCAATCTCCAGCTCCTCTCCCCTTCTGGGAAGTGGGGTTGTGTGGGGCTCAAAGTTCCAACACTCTAATCACAAGGTTGGTTTCCTCAGCAACCAACCCCCATCCTCTTGGGCTTTCCAAAAATCACTTCATTAACATAAACTCAGATGTGGTTGAGAGGGACTTGTTACGTGTAACAAAAGATTGCCCTCTAGCCTTTATAGCACTTATCACTTATGGTAATTAAGGGACCGGGACGGGGAGAAGCAGACTCCCTGATGAACAGGAAGCCCAACATGGGGGTTTTAGGAAATTACAAGGGTTTTAGGAGCTTTTTGCCAGGAAAGGAACAAAGACCAAATACATATTTCTTATTGTATCACAATAGCACAGGTAGTGAGTGCTAAATTAATGGTACCCATTAGCATTACTGCTCTCTTTTTTTCCTTCTCCCATCAAACTCTCTTTATTCTGGATCTAGCTGCTTCAAGATCCAAATGTGTGATCCTATGGACATTCCAAAAAGGTGGCAATTTCTGGTATCAAGCAGCACTGTGGGACAAGACTTCTACAGAGGGGACAAAAACCCTACATCATTACCATCCCGAAATCTCCTTAGGACCTTCATTAGGCACAGGTGTCCTTGAAGCTGCCCCAGGAGGCCTCCCGCTGTGCTTGCTGTGTTTGGGGAGCAGAGGACCTGGCAGCAGCCCTCAGAGGTGGTTCTATAGCTGCAAGAGCTTGGCCCAGCAGCTGGCAAGCTCTCTGCCTTCATCAGCCACCCTCAGGGCCCTCACTCCTCTTTCTTTGCTAAATCCAGCAAATGAAACCGTGTGCTCATGATTCACAAAATCCTTTTTGGCAGAGTTATCCTGAGCAGAACTGCGAATGCAATAGGAACAATATTTTGAAAATATTAATCTGATACAGTTTTCATTTGCCTGTAGTTCTTGAGTCATAAGTCTGAGCATTAGGCTTATTACTCAGGGAAAGAGGGCGGTTGCTTCTAAAAATAGCAAAATACTGTTTTTCATAATCCATTCTTGGGTATGGGTTTCCAATTTAGAACATTCCAAAGCATAGAATGGGTTGTTTTACAAGGGCCATCTGGCTCAAATGCCTGCTCCTAAGACACATTCCTCATGTTTCCCAGTTGGGGGTAAAGGAAAACAGCATCCCATAATACCTCCCTGATGGGACTCTTCTATTCTCCCACAGTGGATTCCTCCACTCTTATCTCTGGTTTCATTGTCTCCTCATACTATTCTCGCCACCTGTCTTTGCTTTCTCTTTGCCTACCATTTTTTCCCACCCTTCCTTCAAGACGCAGCTCAAAATTCATCTTAAGGAAATCTTTCTTGAATAGCCTTGGATTATGCAGAGTCATTTTGTTGCCAGGTGAACTGGGAAGACCCTGGGCTCTGAGACCTCCACCAGCCCATCCCAATGATGTCACGGAGGCTCCTGGTCTCGTTGCAAGAGAGAATGCGAGGACAGACCAGAAACAGCGGATGAACAGTGCAAGCAGGGAAGTTTATTAAAATGAAAATACACTCGGAGCTCCTGGGTGGCTCAGTCAGTTAAGTGTCTGCCTTCTAATTTGGTCATGATCTCGGGGTCCTGGGATTGAACACTGTGTTGGGCTTCCTGTTCAGCAGGGAGTCTGCTTCTCCCTCTCCCTCTGCTGCTCCCCCTGCTTGTGCTCACTCTCTTTCTCTCAAATAAATAAAATCTTAAAAAAAGAGAGAGAAAGTATACTCTCGAGATGTAAGAGCTGGTGAGCTCAAGGAAAGTCTGAAGGAAGATGTTAATTGTGCAGTCATTTAGTTCTGCCATAGGTATTTATTCCCAAGACAACAATATAGTAATTTTACATGTGATAAATAGAAAAAAATGTAGATGCAACCAACCTTATTAATTGGACACTTCATTCTAACTTCATAGATGGTATTCTAGTGAGTACAGAAGTATCAGGTGACAGAGAAGAGGTGTTCAGAAATTTGTTGCTTCCTTCTGAAATGTAACAAAACCTACCAACCAACCAACAGAAATTCCAGGGTTTCTCTTGTGGGCAGGTCTCTGTGGCCTTTGAAGTTGATTACTATGGTGACACACATCCTCATCAGTGTTCTGACCTCATATAACACTAACCAGGAGTATTGGTTGTAGAGGCAAGGATCCTCTTGCTTACCTAACTCTATGGTTAAGAACAAGCCTCACACTTGTAGGGGAAAAAAGCAATATCTTAAGGCAAGGCAGCACCCAGAACACATCTTTCTTGGCCCCAAAAGTCCTCATGACAGATTCATTAGCTTCCCCCTGGGGTGTCCACTTAGATGTAGCTAATGAACATTTTTAACTCAATAAATATAATTAGACATATATGTACATATGTATGTGTATTCCAATTATCCAATCTTATCAATATTCTCAAAAATTCCACAAAATTACAGAGATTCCACAAAATTAAAACAAGACACCACCCATTTCTAAAGCAGGCACTGAAGACATATTATACTGAATTGATTGATTCACATGATTTACTCACCAAATCCAAGACGCAGAGGGGCGCCTTAGAATAGCTGAGTTTATGAGATGCCAATAGACTTTTGATTGAGGTTCAATACTGCTTCCACCCCAGACATTAGTAATCAGACTAGCATTTTTGGATTGGGTCCTTTCTTTTAGACAGACTTCATCTGTCCTGCCTACAAGATTTTCCAAGCCTCCCATCTGCTGGGACTTTTTATCTGATATTTTAAGTTTCCTTTTCTTTAAACCCTTTACAAGGATACGACCTTCTCAAGTTTTAGTCTTTTAGTTTCTTTTTTCTTATACCTTTAATGAGGAGGTATTTTTTAAAAGATATATTTATTTATTTGAGAGAGAGAGAGAGAGCAAGCATGGGGAAGGGCAAAGGGAGAGAGAAAGGGAGAGAAGCAGACTCCCTGCTGAGTGGGAGCCTGACATGAGCTGATCCCAAGACCGCAAGATCACAACCTGAGCTGAAATCAGGAGTTAGAGGCTCAACCCACTGAGCCAGCCAGGTGCCCTGAGGAGGTACTTTTAAATTTTTAAAATTTTTAAAAAAGAGTTTATTTATTTGTCAGAGAGAGAGAGAGCACAAGCAGGGGGAGTAGCAGGCAGAGGGAGAAGCAGGCTCCCCACTGAGCAAGAAGCCCAGTGTGGGACTCAATCCCAGGACCCTGGGATCATGACATGAGCCAAAGGCAGACACTTAACCAACTGAGCCACCCAGGCATCCCAAGGACGTATTTTTTTTTTTAATTTCAATTCTGTAATGCTTTTCATTTCTTTAAGCATTTAATGTAATTAATAATCAATAACTTCCTATTAGGCAAGTCAGTGACCACTTCATCCCCTTCACTATTAACACTCTTGTAAGTGGTTATGTCTTGAGATATTGCTCCATAAATAATTTGGTGAAAATTAATACTTTTGTTGAGTGTAGATGAGCATGTTTAATAAGAGAATAATGTACATTATTTCATCCAGTTCTCTCCAAAGGTCCACATACTAGCCCTCAGTCAAGTGACCTTTCCCTCTTGTCTCACCTTGGCTCGAGGAAAGGAGATGTGCCAGTGACAGTTGGTGTAAGATTCTCATTTGCAAGTATCTTAAACTTTCTGGAATGAAATGCTGACTCACTGTTGGAAATGATTATGTGTTTGGATCCAGGGTTCCTGGGGTCCAATAAACAGGCCAGGGTCAGTTGGCTTTCAACCACTACTTAGTATGCCTACAAATAATGGACACTATCTGAGATTCCAAGAGAGATCTGAGGCAGAAAGAGTGACATATGGAGTTATTTGGAAAATAATTCCCCAATCCAAATTGTATTCTGTTACTCTTTCTCAAAGTACACTGTCTTTTTCAACATAGCATTTATAATAATTTTAATGATGTGTTTGAGTCTTTAATTTTTTAATGTTCATCTCCTGTACCCATCACAGAGCTCCAAGAAGGCAAGAACCATATCCTTCACTATTGGTGTTATTATTTTTGAGGTATTACTTACCTATATAAACATACGCAAATCTTAAGTACATATGTTGATGGAAATTTTTATGTGCATATACACCCACATATCTACTACCCAGGTTAATATATAGACCATTTCCACCACTCCAGGAAGTTCTTTTATGTCCCTTCCTAGTCAATATTTCTATTTTGTGTCATTACAGATTAATTTTGCCTGTTCTTGAACTTCATATAGATGGAAACATACAGTATGCATACTCTCTTATGTCTGGATTTTTTTTTTTACTCAATATAAGTGTTTTTGAGGTTCACTCATATCTTTCTATGTCTTTAGCTTTTTTCCTTACTAGTATATAATATCCCATTACACTATATATCACAATTTATGTACCATTCTCCTGTTGATAAACTTTGGAGTCATTTCTAGTTTTAGCCACAATGAATAAAGCTGCTATGAAAAGTCTAGGAGAAGTCCTTTTGTGATATACACATTCATTCCTCAGAAGTATATGCCTAGGGTAGACATGCTGGGTCATAGGGTAAGCGTATGTTTAACTTTGTATATACTGCTAAGCAGTTTTCCCAGATCGCTGTACCATTACGCACTTCCCACAGTAGCAACTGGGAGTTCTAGTTGCTCCACATCCTTGCCAGCACTTGGTGTTGTCATTCTTTTTGGTTTTAGCCATTCTGCTTGGTGTACAGTTGTATCTCATTGGAGTTCCAATTTGTATTTCCATGTTGAGTAATTACGTTGAATGAAAATCTCTCTCAGGATTATCCTTTCTCTCCCACAATCTGCAAACAGAACTATTTGTTGATTGAGCAGAAACTAGTTTGACTAACTATAAATGCAGGTATAATAGAGTTTATATTTCTTAGGTTCTGTTGGCCCAGTTTGTGAGAGTTCTTTGTTCACTCTTAAAGCACAGAATTTCTATTAGAAACTTTACCTTTAATTTCTGTGACATGTAGAGAAATAATCTCACCAGAAGGGATTTTCCTTGTGTCATTATATCTGAAAGTTTGGTTCCACCAAGAGCTTTTGTAGAATGGTATCCTGGGTTGAATAGCTTCCCCTTAAAGTTCATGTCCACCTGAAACCTCAGAATGTGCCTTTATTTGGAAATAGGGTCTTTGAGGATATAATTAGTTAAGGTGAGGTCATACCAATTTAAGGTGAGCCCTAAATCCAATGATGGGTATGTGAAAAGAAGGCCATGTGAAGACCCAGAAGCACATGGAGGGAAAGAAGACCATGTGAAGATGGAGGCTGGAGAGATGCAGCTGCAGGCCAAGGAACACCAAGGATTCCCGGGAGCCACGGGAAGCTAGGAAGAGGCAAGGAAGAATACTTCCCTAGAGCCTTCAGAGGGAACATGGCCCTGCAGACACCTTGATTTCAGACTTCTAGGCTTCAGAACTGTGAGAGATTAAATTTCTATTGTCTCAAGTCACCCAGTTTGTGCTGTTTTGTTATGGCAGCCCTAGGAAGTTAATACAGATGGCTTCCTGGAGAACTCTATATCCTTTCATAGGAAGTCCATTTCCAAGGTGATGGAGCAGGTTCAGCTGAGAATTCTTAAATGTGCCACACTATGGTGCACTGCAGTAGAAGCTCTGCAGTGGAAACAGCAATGCTTCAGATGTGATTTTCTTTTTTTTGTTAAACCAAATAACATGATAGTGTGTCATGGGAAGTACGTCTTTGACATTTCAGGATTCACTGAATATCCAGGGAGTAGGTCAAGCAGTATTTCTGTGTTCCATGGGCTCTTGGAAGCTGACTCATTATTGTTGAAGATTTTCTGTTTCATTTGCCTCAAAGTAGAATGGAAGTTTCTCAAGATAGAGCTCAGCACAACGCCTGGCACAAAGACGGATATCAATAAATATTACTCAATAAACTTTGTAGTAATTAGTTGTCAAGCAACAGAAACTAACTCAGACTTACTTTCATGGGCTCATATAACTATGAAGATTGGGACCGAGGTTGATTCTGTAGGGCTAAACCTGGGGACTCATAAGTTTCTCTCACGGGACTGTCTTCCATTTCTCAGTTCTGTGTTAGTTTCATTCTTGGGTGAATGAAACTGTGTTAGTTTCATTCCCTCACCTTTCCTTGTAAAGGCAAAGAGAGCCATCAGCAGCTCTAGGCTTACATAATTCTCACAGTTAGTGATCCTAATGAAAAAAGAAAGGAGTGCTTCTTTTGTTACTAGTTCCAGAAAAGTCCAGTGTACTCCAATTTATGGAGTACTGCTTGAGTTATAATAACTGTGACCAGGGGAGTGGAGAACTCTGGACAGGCCCAGGTCAAGGATGGCTGAACCACAAGGATGGAGACTGGGGAGGGCTGTTTCTCCCAAGAGACCTCTGCAAACAAAAAACATATCCATCACTTGCCTAACACTTGCCTAAGCTGTCATTTGGAGTCATCTTTGGAATGGAATGCCACTGCTGGTAATTGCTCAGACTTCTTATTTATAGACTTCGCTGGTTGTCTCTAGAAGTTTCATTCCTGTATCATTCAGCAGGTAGGAGAAAGCAGACCATCAACAACAGTCTTCTTCTGGAGCAAACTTCCCTGGGCTAACCCATCCAAAATCCAAGTAGGTTACAATTACAGGATCTCAAAAGGAAGAAAGACACTAATGGAAGTTGAAAGGAATAAAACAGTAAGATTGAACCTCCTGCATTCCTAGCACACAAAAACCCATTTTAAGATTGGCAGAACCAGGTAGCTTTGCAAGGACTCTCCAAACTTCTGAGCCCCGAGTGAAATCAAGTAGGGTGATCAGTTTGAAACAGAAAGGAATTTACACCTGGGGACTCAAATTAAGCATGACTGAGATGCTCAATCAACATCTCTTGGATAATTGAGAATTTTCTTTCTCTCTGTCTCCATAGGACAAGTGTCCGTCAAACTAACATTTTAACTCTTCAAAATAAGCAGGATTTAGAATATAAGCTAATTTATTTTGTGTTTTAAAAAAAAGAAAAAAATTAAGTTAGACACTCTTAGCAGTGTTGAAATAAATTTCTAGGCTGGAGATGGAGCCACTCCTGCCCCAGGGTACTGCATCAGCAAACCAAAACTTAAGATAATTCCGGAATCCTTGTCAATGCTCTGCTTGACCGGAAACTCAGCATATACATCCGGTCAGCCAATCCCTGAATGCCAAGCCAACTCGGGGCTCTAGCTTTAGTTCCTTGTTCCTTCATTTTCTGTTTTTCTCCTTCTTGTTACTTATTCTTTATCCTATAAAAGCTTCCTGCTTTCTGCCCCATTTTGCAGTTCTCTGAACTCTTGGGAACCGAGACTGACTGCCTCCTGAGGTGTTAAATAAAGTTTGTTTGTAACATCTAAGTTGTCTTTTAAAATAACGTTTAACAGCAGCTAGCATTTATGATCATATGACTTATATGTCAGGGGCTATGCTAAATGCTTTATTTTATTTTATTTTATTTTATTTTTTAAAGATTTTTTAAATTTATTTATTCATGAGAGACAGAGAGAGAGAGAGAGAGAGAGAGAGAGGCAGAGGGAGAAGCAGGAGCCCAATGCGGGACTCGATCCCAGGACCCCGGGATCATGACCTGAGCCAAAGGCAGATGCTTAACCATCGGAGTCACCCAGGCGCCCCTAAATGCTTTATTTTAAATAGTTAATATTCCTAACATCCCTGTAAGGTTACTCATAACATCTCTGAGATGCTTCAAGGGTTGTCCATTCAGCAATTTACAAGGAATTTTTTAAAGTACATTACAATTTTAAAAATCCATCTCTAGGGTTCTTTGAGTATAGAACGGGCAAGCAAAAGCCAGTTGGCTCCACGTGGATCACAAAAGGACGAAACCCAATAATGTATATAAGGAGAGGAGCCTGATCCAGGCCTGACCTAGCACCGGAGATGCTCCATCCACCTTAGGTCTATTTGCTGCAAGTCCCACCCTTTCTCTCACCACTTTGGTCTCCACTGCCAGTGTCCTGGTCTTGTAGAAGGCTCCTAAGAACAATGAGAGTGAACTGTCACAGTGAATCAGGAAAAGACCAAAAATGAAGCCACTCTCTGAGGGCACGTCCTGGGGACCCAGTCACTGTTGGCTCCAGAGAGTGACAGGAAACAGGCAGGGCTGGTGGCTTCCAGGTGTCCCCCTGGGCCAACTTGTTGACATTTCTCAGAGTGCATGCTTCCTGTTTGACTTTTTTTTTTTTAAGATTTTTATTTACTTATTTGACAGAGACACAGTGAGAGAGGGAACACAAGCAGGGGGAGTGGGAGAGAGAGAAGCGGGCTCCCTGCTCCGATGCGGGGCTCCATCCCAAGACCCTGGGATCATGACCCGAGCCAAAGACAGATGCTTAACCGACTGAGCCACCCAGGCGCCCCCTTCCTGTCTGGCTTTTAAAACATGTGCTCTCTCTCAAATGCTTCTCAGGGTTCCTTGAGCTTCTGGCTTATTACAAAAAGTATTCCTGCTATTCCAGAAATAACTTTTTTTTTACAAGTGCCTGCTGATAGTTGAGACTTGGTCTATGAAGCAATGTTGGACTATGTCACGACTCTGGAAAATTCTCTAACAGTGGCCCTTTCCTTGATGCTATGATATTTAAAGAATGATTATTTTTGTTAACTTTACAAAAGGATATGGAGGCTTTTTATAAACATTAGAAGTCAACAAGTAAAAAGAAAAGCTGTCCTACCCGCCTAATTAAGAGACTAGTTCATATCCTTCTAAATATTTTTTGTCTTTTCCTACAAAGGGCTCATACAATGCAAATTATTTTGCGATTTGTTTTTTGCATTTAATAATATTCAACTAAGTGTTTTCCCATGTCTGCAAATACAGTACTGTAACTCACAGTTATGTAACAGCATAGTATTCCACCTGTGGGTACGGCTACTTTCTAGTTAAGTAAAACAGGGTGAATTTGGTAGGTGCCATATGTTCTGATAGCTTCATACCAAAACAGACATTCAAACACTGGGTTGAAAACAACAACAACAACAAAAAAACTAAAAAAAAAAAAAAATGTAATGGTTGTTTTCCTAATAGAATATCAAAGAATTGGTTTGGGGTTACGTTGTCCCCTGAGACCAATGCTCTTCTTCTTACTGCATTAACTTAATTGGTTAGGAGCTCTGAGGTTCTGCGTACAGATCCTAAATGTCCCTGAAAAGCTAAACAAAAACGTCAGATAAACATTTGATGTAGGCTTCCTGCCGACAGTCAGAGCTGCGTGCTTTGCTCTCGGCTGGCCTGGCTGGTACTGACAGGGACCCTCGCGCCTTGTTTACTGTTCCATCCTCTGTGTGATGTCATTGGACGTGGGAGGGAGGTGTGCCTGAGGTGCAGACGCACTTATAGCCGGTCTTCTTCAGAGGGCTCTGTCCTTGAACAGACTTTATCTTGTCACTGAAATCATTTGTTGTCATTTGTAAGGAGACTTCCTGGCAGTACTATTTAGAGGTGATGCCTTCCTTGGTTTTCTTTCTTGTTCTAGTACGCAACGTGTAAAATCATGTTCCCTTGCTTGCTAAAATATTCTTAGGCTGTTGAGGGGGGTGGGAAAGAAAACAGGAGACGGTGTTTGCTAGAGCGTTTGGCACAAGAAGGATCATCTTCCCTTTAAGGAGATGCAGAAGGCCATGGCCACCCGAGGTCACACCCCTGTGACAGACAGCTTCAGAACCCAGTACCCCACGATGCCTCAACACATGGACGCAGGAGATGTATCTTGTGAGCTTTCTCCCTGGCCTTCCAAGTGCGTGCTGTGAACCCCTGCACCACCTTTCTGGAGAGTGCCTCTCAGACAGCAGAGCCCCCGTTCCTTGGAGGTCTCTCCTCTCCTCCTGACCCCAAAGACAGTTCTCAATTTGGTACCTCTGCGTGGTGCTGGCTGGCGTGCAACAGCCTCCATCCGATGTGGGTACCTCCACTTCAGATCTGCTTGAGAGCTTTGCCTCACTCGTCTTTAGCCTTCTAGGGTGAACTAGATGAACTGCCAATGGGAATAGAGCTGACTGTAGGGGACAAAACTGATGGATCGATTCAGAGACCGAGGCCATGTGAGGAACCGGACGTGCTCTTACGGCTGGGTTTCCCCGACACCCTCCCCTGGAGCACACTACCCACCATCGGGGATAGGAATTAGCTTGTTATTTCTGGCCTGGGTCTCCCTCTGGCTGATGGGTCTCATCCTCTCTCTACATGTCGAACCTCCATTCTGGCTTCTCTTAGCTCAGAGGCTTTTGCTCTGGACTCTAAAATTTCCTCCGAGTGATATTTCAGCAACTGCCCTGGACTCTTTCCTGTGTTTTCATTGTGTTGTATTTGGCCTGTTTGTCATTGCCACCTTTTTTGACCTCGCCACCTTGGCCTGCAACTCCCTGCTCCTTCGGTAGAGTCCTTCACCTCCCAGCCATCTGCAAGGCATCCGACTCTCTGCTGCTCTCTAGTCATCCCAAATGGAACTGCAGCATCTGGATGCAGAATTAACTCCTGGCGGGCTGGACCTGTACTTTTGCAGGATCCAGGTTGCTGTGCAGGCTCAAAGCCCACTAGGTTTGCTTAAAAGCACCATCCAGGTCTGAGACAGCAGGGCCTCCGGGTCTGGGGCTTTTCTGCACACTTGCTCCGTAAGCACTGGGTAAGGCCTGATTACCCGAAACCCTTGTCCTTCTCCCACATGGGATTCTGTAGGACAGAAATAGAAGGGTAGAAGGGCAAATGAATAATCATGGGAGCATAATCTTCTCTCTGAATAATTGAAATCCACTGGATTATGTCTGACCTCCTTTTCCTATCAGCTTTTATCCTGAGGGAGACCATTACACAGAAGGGAGAGAAAGATCCTTTGTTTACTGCATTTGCCATGTGGAATCAATTATCGAGAAGTGGTACATTTCTTGAATGAACGGTCACTAACAAGCAACACTGTAGCGAGCCTCATCGCATATGATCCAGAATTTTCCATGAGAAGAGCATGAGAATCTTTAAAGCACCAAATTGAAATGAGGCTCCATCTATAATCTCAATGAGAATGAACAAATCCCCAGTTCCACTGATAATAAGGAAATTATCCACTTAATTATGTCAGCCAGAGAGAAGTGGCCCTTCCTTGACAAATTTGCATTTCATTTTGTGCTCTGATTACTGTGGGTGGAGGAATGTCTAAGAAGTGTTCTGTTTTCTGTGTGCTATGGTAGATGTTATGATGGAGTCACTTTTAGTTATTCACAAAACTATCTTTAAAGTAATAAAAACATAAGATTGCCACCCTCATCAAAAAACATTCATTTTCACAAACAGATAATGAGGTAAATGGTCTTGTGTTCAGATTCTGGGCCAGACGGCACCATTAGCTGTTGACTTGGGACAGCTATGACATCTTGTTAAGGATGAAAAGGAATAAAGCCTGTAAAGTGAATACAGAGACATTGTGGGCATAGTCAGCACTCAACAAAGAATGAGTTGAGGCAACTCTATTGGTTTCCTATTCTTACTTTAAACTTAGTGGCTTCAAACAACACTAATGTATTATCTCATCATTCTGGAAGCCAGAAGTCTTAAAATCAAGATGTTCTTCTGGAGGGTTGAGGGGAGACTTTTTTTCCTTGCTGCTTGCAGCTTCCAGAGGCTTCTCACATTCCTCCTCCCGGCCCTATGTTACTCTGACTCTGCTTCCACCCTCCCGTCTCCTCTGACTCTTCTGCCTCCTTCTCTCACTTAGAAGAACACTTGTGATACACCTGTCTACAGAGTAGAGGGAATTGCCCTGCCTACCATTAAGACTTAGATGGAAGACTTAGATGGAACACAGAGCAAGGAAGATATGATATGAGGAAGCCTTGCCTGATTCCAGGCCCAGAGATTATAGGAAGAAGATGGAAAATTAGAGAAATGTGTGTCCCTGATTGCTGCTTGCTGAGCACCAGCCTAGGGTATAAGATAAAAAGAGGGAAGTGCTCAAGCCCACCCAGATAATCGAGGATAATCTCCCATCTCAAAATCCTTGATTTAATCATACCTGCAAAGTCTCTTGCATGTAAGGTAACACATTTATAGGTTCTGGAGACTGGGATGGGACGTCTTTGTTGGGGGGGTGGAAGCACTATTCTCATCTAGCAACATATTTCATTCTCAGGTCTTTGAGGATCTTTTGGCAGCCCAGGAGTGGCATGGCTTGGATAAAACATAGGTTGGAAATGTGTAAAGGTTTAAGGACTTCTGAGTTTGGGAGCAGAGATGAGCAGCCCTTTCTGGCAGATAGGTTGACCACTTAATTCAAAACAGTTTTTTCCCGGGGCACCTGGGTGGCTCAGTTGGTAAACGTCTGCCTTCGGCTCAGGTCATGATCCCAGGGTCCTGGGATCAAGTCTTGCGTCGGACTTTCTGCTCAGCGGGGAGTCTGCTTCTCCCTCTCCCTCTGTCTGCCTCTCTGCCTACTTGTGCTTTCTATCTCTCTGTCAAATAAATAAATAAAATCTTTAAAAAAAAAAGTTAATTTCCAAACTCCAATCGTGAAAGAGCAATGAGGGTGAGCAGATAGATACAGAATAATAGCTTTTTTTTTTTTTTTTTTGTATCACAGTCATTGGATTGAAAATGCTGAAAAGTTGGTGGTTGGACTTGACTTCTGAGTGTTATAGCCCTTGGTCAGGTTCAGCGCTCTGGCAAATTGTTCTACAGCCAATTGGAAGTAGCAGTCCTGACTCCATTCCTATGATGTCAAACTCTCATGCTCTCCTGTGTTGTCAAGAGGTACCAACCAGCATGGAAGTCAATCAACCACTTTAGCCTCATATTTTTGTAATCAGCACTAAAAAGGAACAGTCACATTTGGAGACTATAATGAATGATCAGAATCACAGGGTGCGAGGCTGGGAGGAAATTTGGAGATGGTCTCCTCCAAATGCTGGTTTTCTAGGTGCGGAAACAGGATTTGGAAAGGTTATGTGACTTGCCCAGGACACGCACTGAGTGGCAATAGGAGGGCCGGGTTCTGGGGACCTAGATTTCTGGTGAGATGCTCCTTCCACTTGGATGGAACGACAAGCCTGCAGCTGTGGAATAATGGTGAGCAGTGGTGTCATGCTGCGACAAGAGTTGCAGCCTCTCCTAATTTGCATGATTAATGCATTTTTCTCACTTGCATTTTTGCGTATAGTATGAGCCCTTATACACTAGCCCAGTGTTTCTCAAACTTGAGTGGGCATCAAAATTTCCCTGCCCCCAAAGATTCGGATTCAATATGTCTGGGGTGGCACCTGCAGATTTGCATTTTTACAAGTTTGTAGGTGATGCAGATGCTGCTGGACCTGGCTTATGGAAGCACTCTTCCAGTTGCCCATCCGTCTATCCCAGGAGAGAGGGTGGTGGAGATTAAACCAGCAGGAAGATCACAGTCCGCTTCCACTATGCAAAGTACAATTAGGCAATAAGACAGCAGTCTTACAAACCATACTACTGTCTTGAGAAATCATTTTCCATATCTGGGAATTTGTCTCTTCTTTTAGCACATAAAAAAGCACTTAGCAGATACACCTGTCTACAGAGTAGAGGGAATTGCCCTGCCTACCATTAAGACTTAGATGGAACACAGAGCAAGGAAGATATGATATGAGGAAGCCTTGCCTGATTCCAGGCCCAGAGATTGTAGGAAGAAGATGGAAAATGAGAGAAATGTGTGTCCCTGATTGCTGCTTGCTGAGCACCAGCCTAGGGTATAAGAGAAAAAGAGGGAAGTGCTCAAGGCAAGGAATACTTGCTTTTAAGGGATTCTGGGAAGAGCCCACCCACAGAGGCCTGCCCTGAACAGTCTGAGGAGTAGCCACAACGACTTGGAGGCACCATTTACATTTTGTGGTTCTGCTCTGGCATAGACGGGACCCAGAAGTGTATGAGAGACTGGTCCCGCACCAGGATCAAGATAGCTCGTCCAAGCATACTACCCAGAATCACTTCCTTGAGCAGCTGCCCAGGAAGTTTCTAACGGGTGATCACAACCAGGCCTCAGTGAGGTCTTCAACGATGTAAGAGGTGAAGGGGATTGATCTGGCTGGCACGAGCTGTTGCATCCCAGCAAGCTGTGAGAGGCCGTGTCCTGACCACAGGGTTTCTCCAGCCGCAGGCTTCTGCTGCACGAGCCAAGAGGGCAGGGTGTAACTAGCTGATTAAGGGATGCCACCCGAGGGACTGGAGGAGGTAGACAGCACCAGTGCTAGCTTATGTGGTGCCTTCATGCACATTAGAATAAGGTGTCTTTGTGGGCAGAGGGAAGACAAAGGGTACCCGTCTGGGATGACCAACTGGAAAGAAGTGCCCCTTCTCCAGGCCAATGCAGCTCCAGCCAGGTCATGGCTTGGCAAGCAGGGCCTGTGCTAGAATGAGACCCCCACTCCAACCACACTGAGGCACCTGGTTCAAGACCCAAACAGACTAACCACAGCAGCTATACCGTGTCTCTTCTCTGCTACATCCCTACCCTCAGATACCATCTTAGGATTAGGAAGGGTTAGGCTGTCTATAAGCACTATGATTCCAGGGAGACTCAATCTACCTAAATGGACTATTTAAATGACCAGAATGCACTAAGCTTTAAGGTGAGATAGCCATATGATTAAATGTTTTATTCTTCTTGCTTAAAGAATAGGAAATTGGGGGAAAACCAGGTCAGTGATAGACTAAAATCTTTGGTAGATGGTTTGCAGAGATGGCTGCAAGGCCCCCTCCCCACCCCAGAAGGGATGCCCCTCTGTCTTGTGACTTTGCCTCTCCTCCCATCTGGAGAAGAAATCTATTTCTCCGTTCCTTGAGTCTGGGCTTGGCCACTTGACCGTCTTTGGCCAAGTGACGTTAGCAAACACGAAGCAAGCAGAAGCTTAAAATGTGCTCGAGCACTGGGGCTCGCCTTCGCTTTCATCCGGGGGCCTCCGACGCCGTGTGAGCAAGCCAGATGAGCCCGTCAGAGGATGAGACGAAAGCTGCAGAGACAACTGAGAACTGCGGAAACTCTCCGCGCAACCGACTCGGTCCAAACCCTGTACTACGTGACTTGACCAAACACTAGCATGGCTTCTAGCAGCCTCCTGTTCCTCTTGAGATCCTGTCTAGAAAAGTTCAAGGCTGCCAAAAGAATTGACCCTTTGCTTCAGCCAACACCTGAAGTTAGGTCCCTGACTTCCCTTTCTCAGAGCATTTATTTAAAAAAGCGTATGATTGTGAATCCTTCCACCCTCCCTTTCTGATGTACAGACATCTCATCAAGTCTAGAGTATCTTTCTCAAGAACCTGAAAGTCATTCCTTTAAAATGAAATCATGAGGAAGGACAGGACCTCTGTCTCCCAGTCTGTGGGAGGGTAGGAGGCTAACTTCGCTAAGCCCAGTTAGCAGACACTCTGTGTAACCACATTTACACGAACTGGCCTTCCTACCCGCTTTTGGTAATTTTTCACTTCCCTGACTCTGCGTTAGCCCCTGCTTGCTCCCCCTCCCGACCCCCTCATTTTCCCATTTATAGGCCCGGTCACTCCTGTGCAAACCAAAACTGGGAGCTCTGCTCTTTTCCCTACCGCAGTAGGTATTGAATAAAATCTGTTTCACTGCTTTTATAACCATGTCTGGCTTTGTTTCTTTCTGACAGACCCCATGCTGTCCCCCAACCCTTGCCTTCCCAGCTGAGGTCCCAGACATGAGTAAAGCTATCTTAGACCATCTAACTCTAACGGACACAGCCCAGATAAGAAGAACCACTCAACCAGTAATAAATATTTGAGAAATAATAAATATTTGCTCCTCAAATCCACTAAACTTTGGGGGTGGTCTGTTACATAAGAGGAGCTAACTGACATGATTTAAAGTTGTTTTTTTTTTTTTTTGGTGCAAACTCAAGTTATAGAGTAGGTTAAGTTCACGACTCCATTCCACTTGTTATAGTATCTTGTGAGATGATTCTAAGAACCCAACTAAAAGTAGATAAACCAAGTCCACTAGTGTGGCTGGGTTGTATAACAAAATACAAGGCAGGTGGATTTTTAAAACCATTAATTTAACCTACACTTTGGGTTAAACCAGACAAACAAGGTCCCTAGAGGAAACGAATATCCACCCTCCAGGTCAAATGGACTGGCTGCAGGCTGAGCGTTCCAGGTGCCTATCGATTCTACTCAATTATCTCAACATTTCTTGAAGATTCTTACAGAGTTATGACACATTGATGGGTTGCAGTCGAGTGCCGGATGGATGGTAATTAATTACTAACTTGTTACTAGTATACGCTAATATTGCCAATGGCTAACTTATAAATTAGAGTGGTCTCCAGGTTCCCCCAGTAGAATGGCTATTCCAACACACTAGCATTTGGAAGGGCTTCCAGGAGTGGGGGAAAGAATGGAGCTGCAGAGAATGCACTGGAATCGCATGCTGTTTCATGTCACCTAGGAAAAAAAGGAGATTCAGGACTTTGGTCTGGTCTGACTGATTGCCATCTACCAATCAACTGATTGATCTACCAACAATGAGGCAGGAAGCTCTGTCTTGGTGTCCTTGACCCTGATCTGATCCAAACCTGAGCATGCTTGTCATTTTCTACAGGGCTGGCACAGTCTTATTCCTTTAAATGTCCACTTTTACTGTTGGTGGGAGGACCTTAACTGTTTTGTTTTTTAGCAAAATTTACAAACGCTGTAAGTTAGCTGTATCTTGTTCCATACAGATTCTTAGAATGTTTGCTCATAAAACTGGTTCAGCTAAGGATGTTATGGGACCTGATGACTGGGTGGAGGGGAGAAGGTGATGGGCGGCAATGTCTTAACTGCCTCGAGGTGCTTAGTAGGTGCTCGTGAGGGAACCACCTTTATATATGACCTGGAAGACCAGTGCACTGATTTATGAAGTTAACCAAATTTGGAAATGTTAGTGACAAAGGTGAAATAATTCAAATGATATCAAAGATGGAAGAATCCTGGACAAAAAACAAAAATTATTTTCAACTTCAGGAAAGATCTGAACCAATATCTAGAAGGCACACTGATCTAAAATGCTGACTCTGTAGATGGGAAAACCCCCAGAAATTGGCAAGTACGGGAGAATATTAATAAGTGTATGCACTGCATGAAATGTGTAATTTGTAAAGCACTTGCTTTCTGTTTATAAAGATTCTTTACAGCATTACTGGAATGTTCACTACATTGGAAGTTGAAAGTTATGTCTGTCTAGTGTCATTTTTCGTGATTATGCTACTCTCTGTTGCAAAAGTGATCAACCTAGCAGACACTTATTAAGCACCTACTATTTACCAGTTACTGTGCTGAGAAAGCAATTGGAAACAGGTGACTGTCATGTAGCTAAAAGAGGCAAAAACTTCCGTGAGAGGAAGAAACTGTTTTTGCATTCATTCCATCCTTCATTCTTTATGAACATGTGATCCTATCAATTGTTATTATTCCATTTTATGTTCGAGGAAATGAGGCTTGAAGAAAGCTGATTCACATCGCTGTCATCATTCCCACTGTCTTCTCCGTACTCCCTATGGAGTGCTTGCTAAAGGTTTAGGCTTGACATTCACTCTCTCCTTTAATGTCCACAGTAGCTCTGAGGTTCAAAGCGATTCATTCATTCAGGGCTGAGCACCTATTGTTTCCTAGGTGCTGGGAATTCAAGGACGAATGACAGGTCATCCTGGCTTCCAAAGAGTTTTTAGCCTAATACAGAAGTCCCTTGTATAAAGCACTGCAAGTGGAGGCGGGGTGGAGATTTAAATACGGGACCACCCGGCTCCAGGACTGTGCTCATCTCACTAGACCCAACACACATTCACGACTTACCCGCTTAGTATCAGGTTCTGGGTCAGGAAGTAACCGGGGGATAAAAGAGCTGAGACCTGACCCCAGACCTCCCATACCCGTTGACTGTTCTTCGTCCCACACCTGCTGCCCCGGTGACCCCAAACTGAGCAAACCCCATGGGAAACACTGAGTAGGGTTGTGGTGTGTGGTCTCACCTGGTTCAGAGGCACCCCCCCCTTCCCCCGCCACCAACACGGACAGCCCTTTCCAGGTCCGACTGGCCACATCCCCTCCCCGCTGCCGGAAGGGAACCCTCACTTCAACCCTCATCCTTGGCTTCTTTTTCCTGGGCTGCCTGCAAGACGCCAGAGACTTAGCATAGGTTTTATTTATTCTTGTCTCCTTGAGGTTTTGCTTATGTGTACTTTCCAGTTTCTAAAATGCTGAAAGATATATTGTCCTTTTTTTTTAACCGGGCAGCTTATTGCAGAGCTGCGCACAGAATAACACATCTCACAAGAGCTTGCTGCAGACGTAGCATGCACTTTAATTTAGGGCCGTCCTTGTTAAGCTGTTACAGCTGTCAGTCTTGACCTCTGGGATTTGTCTCGCCATTGAAAGTTGCAACGACTATGATTTTTGCCTGAAGTTTTACATTTTTAGAAGGAGGTTGAGGATTGCTTAAATACAAATTAAATCCATTTAATTGAGCAAGCATTTTAAGGCCCACTGAAGTGTAACCATCAATAATGGAATCTCCCAGGTTGGAGACGGAGGGGCTGGCAGGCATAAATAAGGCAGCCTGTGCCCTCTGGGAGACTTTGATTTAATTGGAAGGTAGGTTGTTTGGTGTAGTGATTGAGAGCAGAGTTCAGCAAACTTTTTCTGAAAATTTCTCAAACATTTTAGGTTTTGTCGGCCATCGGGTCTCTGTCATAACTACTCTACCTTTGCAACATGAGAAAAGCCACAGACAATAGTTTAAAAAAAAAAAAACCACATGGCTATGTTCCAATAAAATTTTATTTACAAAAACAAATAGTGGGCCACATTTGGCCCACTAGCGAGAGTTTGCTGATTCTTGGTTTAGAGCAAGGTCTCTGCCATCAGACTGCCCATTTTATAGCTCTGTGCCTCTCACCGCGGGACTGTAGGCATTCTACTTAATCCCTCCAAGTCTTGGGTTTCATGTCTATAAGTGGGGACGGGAATAAAAGCTGCCTCCTGGGATTGTTCGAAGATTGAATGAGCTAGGGCTTACTGGCTCCTGGTTGGCTCCTGATCAGAACTCAATAAATGTTACCCCTATTACCACTAAGCCAGGAGCCCAGTCAGAAATGACACATAGCAGTGATGACAGCTATTGAAGGAGAGAAGGGAACCCTAAAATCATAAAGTGTTATAAACAAACTCTCTTCGAAGTGGGAGACTTGGCCCTCCAGAAGAGGGGCATAAGGACCAGATAGCCACCTTCTGCGGCTGTCTCTGAACTTTCCAGGCAAATGTGGCTGGCTTTTGCTCTGCTCTTAGCATGTTTTGTGCAATCCTCCATTAGAGTCTTTGGAGGGACTCCTGAGGTCACCGACTGTCAACGTCTGTCCCCACTCCTTTGGGAGCCCCTCCTTCTGGGATCCCAGGACCCAGAACATGGCTGGGCTCATGTTAGGTGATTAGTAGTAGTGATTAGTAGGTGATTAGTAGGTATTGCTCTCAGATATTTTTCAGTGTTTAGGATTCTGTACAGGTAGAGAAATAGCTCTGCTGTTAACAACCCTGAGCTCTGCCAAGCCAGTCCAGTTTCCAGGGAGTTTTGGATGAACCCCCCCCCAAAGCTGCTATTGACTGTTTTCTTTTCACTGCAGTCCTGAAGCTGGATCTCCACCATTCTGAGGAATGTCTGTTCCCTTTCTTCCTTAGGGTCAAGGACTGATCCCGGTAATGCTTACAGGATGTTCTTGAATAACCAATTGCCCTCTGATTATTAAGTGAATAATCTTTTACTCATGGAAATGAAAAACAAGTGAAAATGCCAAAGTCAAACAATCTGAGCATGGCAAGTCTCTGGGGGATGGAGGCCACGCCACTGTGCAGAGACCCAGATAAACAAAGAGCGTGCAAGCCAGACAGCTAGCTTTCCATCACCTACCCAGTAGGCACTCTCTAGCGCCTTCCTGGCACAGTCTAGAAGGGAAGTGCCAAATGGGGACACGGCTGACATCCACCTCAGTTCTCACAGACACAGATCAATGGACCCTGGCACCTGGTTCATCTTTTATTTGAATTGTTTTGAAAGCTCAGGGTAAGGAAAGCCAACAGACTGCAACACGATGTGCTATTGGTCTTTGCCAAATGTACTTCAGCTGTCTGCTTATGGTGAGTCATTCTCGACTGGGCTGAGGGGTGGGGGAGGGTGGAGGAGGCCTCTTTACAAAGAGGACGGAGGAACTAGGGCCACCACATCCCAGGTTTTTGTGCAAGCCGGGCATTGTTTTGCACACTTCTGTCTAAGCCACAGAGTCAGAAATGTAGCAGAAGGGAAGAATGGGGGCCTGGGAGAGGAAGAACAAAACTAGCATATATCAGTGCATGCGCAAGTGTTGTGCCTGATGCTGATACACATGATTGCAGTAAATTCCCACAAAAATTCTGGCTTCTTCATGCCAGAGCGCTTCTCTACCCCAAATCCTAAGTGTGAAGGCAATTACCAGGTTTTAATCGATCTCCACACACCTCCAAGACGTTCTATCACTGCCTCATGCTGTCCCCAAGACAGCACTTTTTATGTTGGCTTTCCTCAAACTTGACTTTCTCTCTTTTGCCACAGGACCTTTGCACATGCTATTCTCATTATCTGGGACTCTCTTCTGCTGACTCCTCAGCCTCCAGTTTTTTATCTAAGTAACTCAATATTTAGATCTCAGTTCCAGTTTTCTTCACCAGGAAAGCCTTACCTAACTCTGAAGTGTAGGTCAAGTATTTTAGTTTCAGGTTGCATTGCTCCTCTTCAAACCACAGTTTGTGATCACACGTTTATTGGTGGTAAGTAGTTAACGTAGTGTTTTATCCCCATCATTAGCATAGTTCCTGGCTCCAGAGCTGAACTACTAGGATTAAATCTTATCTCCAACACCTGCCAGCTGTATGACATGGGCAAATCATGGCATCTTTGTGAGCCTGCATCTATAAAATGGTAGTTAGAGTGGTATCAATGTCGTAGAGTTGTAGGGACGGACGATGAAGTGTGTGACACCTTCTGAGGTGTTCCTGTTGTTGCTTCTCCTTGGTGTCGACACTTGCTTGGGTTTCTGTATTCACAGATGTAGCCAGGACCTTGGCTTTTCCTGCTCCTGACTTCCTGCTTTGAGCAACTAGTTTTGCTGTCAGATTGATTCATTTTGGCCTGGTCAGTCGATTTTTTTCTCTTCGATCCCTGGCCCCGTTTTCAGCCCCAACACTCAAGTGAACTAGCACTGGCTTGAGTCCGGATTGTGAGCACTGCTCTGGAGGAAAGGGAGAGAGAGGTGACCACCGGGTGGAACTGGACAGACACGCCTCCACCCATGGGCTGCAGTCAGTGAGGGGCCGAGAGCTGACAAGCAGATCAATATGTGGAGACTCTCCAAAACTCTGCCCTCATGGCATCTGGTCACATTTTCTCTCATTCCCCTCCCTGACCAGGCAGCACTCTGTCACTGCTCTTGATGGATGGCCTGAGCCCTTTGGTCCTGAAAACAGCACTGAGGAGAATTATGTTAGTGGATGGGGCGCCTGGGTGGTTCAGTCGTTAAGCATCTGCCTTCGACTCAGGTCGTGGTCCCAGGGTCCTGGGATCGAGCCCCGCATCGGGCTCCCTGCTGCACGGGAAGCCTTCTTCTCCCTCTCCCACTCCCTGTGCTTGTGTTCCCTGTCTCATTGTATCTCTTTCTGTCAAATAAATAAATCAATCTTTTAAAAAAAAGAGAGAGAATTATGTTAGTGGAGGGTTTTCCACTATAATCATTCTTCTATTATCACGTTATGATTACATGTTTACATGAGGTGATTATTTTATTTTTAATTAGTTTTTGATTATAAGAGCAGTATAAATGTACATGGTTTAAAAGTTCACAGTGATTAGATGTCCAGAAAAGTTATTTAAAAACTCTCCTCCAACTTACATATACATGCATATCTCAACCCTCCTGGGGATTGCTCTATTGTCCTTCTAGAAAAGTGCTTGCCAAACATGCAATTTATGCAAAAATATGTATCATACATCCCTTTCTACACAAATGATATACATATTGCCCTGCACAAGGGCACTTTTTTTTTTTTTTTGAGAGAGAGAGAGAGGGTACGTGGGGTGGGGGTTGGGACAGAGGGAGAGGGAGAGAGAGAATCCCAAGCAGGCTCCACGCCCAGTGCAGAGCCCGACTCAGGGCTCGATCTCACCACCCTGAGAACATGACCCGAGCTGAAATCAAGAGTTGGACACCCAACGACTGCACCACCCAGGTGCCCCCAGGGTGCTTCTTTTAATGAAGCTGTAACTTTCTTTCATTTTAAAAGATGAATACAGATTGAAGGAGAAACAGACATGCAAAATACCACTGGTCAACCTGTGCTGATTCTTCAAATATTATTGATATATGATTCATTTTTCACAGGGTAATAAAATTCTATTCAGAAAATTCAGAAAAAGTCATCACTATAAAGCCAAAGGAAGTTTTGGTCTTAAATAGATATTTAGTAGTACTTGTACAGGGTAGGCATTTACCAAATGTTAGATATTGTCAGTGCCACTATTGTTATTATTATTAGTATATTTCAGAAGGGAAAGCTGCCTGAGAGCAGCTGATTACTCCTTCCTTTGTGCCACCACTCACCCTTGTAGATATACTGTGTAGTCACATCAGCAGTTCTAGATTTACCATTGTGTGTTTGTATTTATTTCCTTTGGAGTCTTACTTCCCTTTCAAGCCCCACAGGCTCCATAGTGCCTGGGATATGCTACGTGATCGGTCTTTTCACTGTCAGTCCTTCTGTAAACATTCAGCTTCCACTCTTAAGCATACATAGGCAGCCAAGGATCATCAGACTTGAGGAGAGCTAAGTCATAGGCTCCAGGCTTTCCTCCAACACAGGAAAGAGATGAAGAGAATAATCAGCATGATGGTGGAAATTAGTTTCAGGACAATTGCTTTGCCTAGAAAGAAACCAGAGGAGATGGAGAAAAAGAACAGTGGTCGTCTCCAAAAGAAAAGCATAATTAATAGGTCAAGACGTGCTTGACCATATTGAGGGGAATTTGACAGCTCTGTAAGTGAATCTGGTTAAAAATATTTTAAAAACCCTAAGGGACTAAAAAATAGCACAATCCTCAACTCCAGGAAAAACAAAAAGTTCTATAACAAAGCAAATTAAATAAACAATGCTTGCATAGTTGTAAAAGTATAAACACAAAATAGTAACTTAACCAAAACTTAGGATATAAATATACTTGGAAGACAGTAGTAAGGGGAAATTGAGATGGGAGAGAAGTATAATAAACCTTATATTCCAGAGTATGAAGTCAGTAGATAATGTCTATAAAATTGAAATTAAAAAAAAAGAAATATTTGTAAAGGCATATTACTTAGACGTTATGAAGTTTCCTCAAAAAATTAAAAATTGAATTAACATATGACCCAGCAATTCCACTTCTGGGTATATATTCAAAAGAATTGAAAGCAGGATCTCGAAAAGATATTTGCTCACCCATGTTCATTGCAACATTATTCAGAATAGCCAAGACATGGAAACAAATGAAGCATCTACCAATGAATGAATGGATAAAGAAAATGTGGTATATACATACATCAGAATATCATGTAGCCTTAAAAAAGGAAGGAAATTCTACCATTTGCATCAACACGGATGAGCCTGGAGGACATTATGCTAAGTGAAATAAACCAGTTACAAAAAGACAAGTAAGTATGATTCTACTTATATGTGATATCTAGTCAAAGTCACAGAAACAGAAGTAGAATTGTGTTTGCCAGGGCCTGGTGGGGGAGAGAGAGAGATGGAGAGTTGTTCAATGTGTATAGAATTTTAGTTTTGCAAGATGAAAAAGTTCTACAGATCTGTTGCACAGCAATATAAACACAGTTAACACCACTGAACTATACTTAAAAATGGTTAAGAAGGTAAATTTTATGTTATGTTTCTTCATTCCATTAAAAAACCTCACTGAACTGTTAAAATTTAACAGTACAGTTAAAATATGTGCATTTTATTGTGTGTAGATTATAGCTTTATGAATTTGAAAAAGGCAGAAAGAAATAAAGCATGTTACTTAGAGAAAACTAGGAGAAATGGCTCTTTTTTTTTTTTTTGCCAAAAAAGCTTTTTTAAAATTTAAATTCAATTAGCCAACATACAGTACATCATTAGTTTCAGAGGTGGTGTTCACTGATTCATCAGTTGCATATAGCACCCAGTGCTCATCACATCACGTGCTCTCTTTAATACCCATCACCCAGTTTTAAAGAAACCTCTTAAAGAGGCATTCTCTGGTGATGGGGATGGGTAGGGCAGGAACTGCTAGTAGTTCATATTATAATTAACTGTTAAATGTTAAATTATGGTCATATATTACCCAGAAAAAATAAACATTAAATTTAAAATATTCATTCAAGGACACGAGTCAACACTAAGCTTTCGGTGGAAAAAGGGATTAAGGTTATGATTCAAGAAAGAAATACAAAATCTAATGAAAATAAGGAAAGCATTCCAACTTATAAGTAACCAAAGAAATCCAGTGATATACTGTTTTTCTATGAAAATAGGAGATATTAATAAAAATTCATATAATTTGAGGATGGTGTGAATGGAATGAGATGAACAGTTTCACACATTGTTGGTGCAAACCTCCAAGAGCGCAGTTAGTTTGAGAATGTATGGTGGGTCTTTAAAGATACTCATGACTTTTGACCCAATGGCTCTATTTTAAAAATTCATCAGAGGGACGCCTGGGTGGCTCAGTCGGTTAAGCGTCTGCCTTCGGCTCAGGTCATGATCCCAGGGTCCTGGGATCGAGTCCTACATCCGCTCCTTGCTAAGCGGGGAGCCTGCTTCTCCCTCTGCCTGCCTCTGTCTCTCTCTCTCTCTCTCTGATAAATAAATAAATAAAATCTTTAAAAGGAAAAAAAATTCATCAGAAACACAAAAATCAAATAATTAGATCAGAGAAATGGACAAAAAAAAGTCATATACAAAAGTGTTGATCACTACACTATTGTTTACAATGTTTTATTATGGAAAAACTTCAAATACAGAAAAGTTTAAAGAAAAGTACAACGAACTCTGATATTCTGCCTGGATTCAACTATTAATAGCATTTTGCCCTGTTTGAAAGTTGCCAATATCTTGACACTTCCTTCTCAGTATCTTATGCCAATGATATTTATAATAGCAAAATTCTGGAAAGAACCACAAGTACATCAGCAAAGGAATACTGTATAAGTTATAGGACATTATGCAGACATTAAAATGATGCTCAGGATGCATTTGTAATTACCTTGAAAATGCTTATAACATTTTGCTACATAAATAAAGCAAAAGTCAAATCGTATGAGCTCAGTTATAAAACACCACTAGTTAACAGTAGGTATGTCTGAGTATTGGGATTATAGATCATTGTTACTTTTTATCTTTAGTTTTTAGCAAAAACAAACAACAAAAATTCCCAAATGGCATTTTAGCAAAAAAAAAAAAAAAGTTCCAGAGAAGTGATTTGTCCATTCAATGAACATTACATGGTGAGTTCTTTCCTATGTTTAAAGCTATGTGAAATGTGTTGCCATCCCCACCGCTAATCCATCTCTGAAATCAAAACGCCAGTCTGCAGAAGCTGTAGTAAACTCTGCAGTGAGTTCCTCTAGCTTTTTGTCGACTGCTCATCTTTGAGAGAAGTTTGTAGGCTACACATCATGTATCAGAAGCTAAGAGTAAGTTCCTATCTTGGTCAATCCAGGACTGTGTTTATTACTCTTTTCCAGTTTCTGATGACCCTGAAAATTGTCCGAATTCCAAGTGGTTGCGTCTCTTTACTGGTCTGAATCACTCTCCCTTACCCCTGCCTGGCCAGCTCACACATACGTCCTGGGTCTTGCCTGAATCTGGAGCACCTGATACCCATGGGGAATGAGAAAGGTGCCTCTCCAGCTGGGGGCCCCAAGTGTTGTGCATGCTCTCCTGCGCCGAGTGTCGCCGGTCTCCTTTCTTGCCTCCCACACTAGACTCAGCTCTTTTTTTTTTAAGATTTTATTTATTTATTTGAGAGGGAGAGAGCATGAGCAGGAGTAGGGTGAGAGGGAGAGGGAAAAGCAGACTCCCTGCTGAGCATCCCAACCACAATGTGGGATTCGATCCCAATGACGTGGGGCTCATGACCTGAGCCAAAGGCAGACACTTAACCTACTGAGCTGCCCAGGCGTCCCTCAACACTTAGCTCTTAGGAACAGGGCCTGCCTGACCTCGTCCCCAGAACCTAGAAGAGAGGTGGGGGGAGTCCGTCACCAGGACTTTGAATTCCTACTCTGTTGCTTAGAAGATCATTCTTTTTTCCTGGAAACTATTTAAAATGACTCCGGAACATCCCCTGGCCTGTTGGGTTTTCTTAGCCTCACTGAGAGAAATTTGGGGAAAAGTTGTGGCTTCCCATCTGAACAAGAGCTTGGGATTTTTGTCCTGTGCCTCAGGAGGGGAAACTTTTTCTCTTTCAGAAGGAAACAGTTTGGGATGACATGGATGGTCTTCTAGAAGCCTTCTGGGGGAGAAATGCAGCAGGGGTGATATCTGAAATGCAAGTTCCTTCCGAGCCAACAGTGAGCTGGATCCACTCTCAGCAGGTTCGCCTCCTCTCTGGGCTTGCTCTTCAGCTGTGAAACGTTAAGTCTGGACTTGGTGACTCTCAGGTCCCTTCAGTGTGAGTCACAGCCGGCAACCCTCACCTGAGCCCAGGATAAGAGCACAGAGGATGCCCTCTGCCCAAATACCTAAAGAACTCCAAACAAATCCAGAGGAAGGAAATTCAGAGCCCCTCCCACCCTGGTCAGGCCTCCTCTCCACGCTGGGGGAGAAACTACCTCCCAGAATGGATGCGCTCCCTCAGACATAGTCTCCTTGTTGCTTCCTGGTGTGACCCTGGCTGGGGGCTTCCGAGTGCAAGGCTGCAGATCCAGCGTCTGCAGACCCAGTGGAGGTCCCGCGCTGCAGGGACAGGGCAGTACTATCTGGGTGTTTGCTGCAGAGCCTGACACAGAGGTCTGTGCACACAGCTGCTGACTGAGCAAGGTTCAGGCCGTAGGCCTCTGTTAGCGGGGACCTCCTGCTCTCTGGCCTTTGACCCCCAGCCGCCCCCCTGCAACTGCCAGGCTGCTTAGTCCTGGGGGAAAGGACGGGTCTCACTTCCGTGGAGACTGGTTTGGGGTTTGGTACTTTTGAATCATTTTCAAACACGGAACATGGACATCGATTCACCCCCCCTCCCCGCCCCCCCACATCCTCCGTGTCTCAGCCCCCTTCACAGAATCGTCATGAATGAGTCAAGGTAAAATCGGGCAGGAAGACAGGGCATCATTTAGAAGAGAGCAGATTTACGTAAAGGTCCCTCAGAATGTAGCTATTTTGAAACATTTAGGCTGCTGCGGAGTTTGAGAGGATGTGGTGTTGGGATGAGCACTTCCTGTCACAAAGTAGGAGAAATAATTACCCTGCGGCTCTCTGGCTGACAGTGCCATGGAAACCGGTGACCCGCCGCACATGGCCTCTGACGAACGCCAACTGAATTTTAAAAGGCATAATTTTGCCAAAAAAAAAATAAATAAAATTCATAAACTTTCTTATATGACGTTTATGACTTTCCTCTTCATGTGCTTAAAATATTTTTCATTGCTGAAATCCAGAGCACAGAGACTTAGGATCTCAACTACGCAGGATTAAAAATCCCAAACTTTGAATATTACTGATGTGTGAAAAAACGAGGGCTGGGGAAAGTAGAATTCTAGCTTTATACTCCAATGAGAAAAAAGCGAAGAACATATTACAGCGCCCTTACTAGCGGCTTTTATTGATGTCTGCTCGCCCAACGGCGCACAGACAGCTCTGGCCGGCTCGCGCGGTGGAAGGCTGCGAGAGGGGCCGGCCTCAACCTGTGCTCTCATTCAGGTCCCTTGTGGGTGCTCTCTCAACTGTCTTCCCCTCTGATTTCCTCTGACCGCTAGAGTAATTTGAAAACAGATGATGTTTTGCTATGGAAAGTTCTTTTCTTGGAAATATGCCCAAGCCTTTGATATGGGAAAATTTTTGCATCTATTGCTTAATAATTCCCAGCACACATCATAACCCCCCCCCCCCACACACACACAATTTAGGGTACTTTAGTTCACCGTACCAAACATAAATAAATTAAAAACAACAAAGGGACTTGATTTCCCACAGTAAAGTGAGGCGGGGAGAAACCAGCAGAGCTCTAGGGTCTTGAAATGGAAGAGAGGTGTTGGCTCTGCTCTCTCCCCACAGGGGGAACCTTTCCATTCACTCCCGCCTTCCCTCGCTCCCTGGGACTTGCTCATCTGGTTGTTTAGAACCTAATACACTGAGTGACTAGGTCATGCTTAGCACTCACCGGGGACAAGGGTGCTAGGAGTGAGTGGCTGTCTCTTCTGTGTGTCGCTGAAGCAGTAAACGGATTCAGGGCAGATCTGCTCATCCTCCCTTCTCAGTGGGGAGAGCCCTGAGGTCTTGGCCAGCTCAGGAGGGAGCCTGGCAATCTCCCTCTCCTTATCTGCTCTAGGGGCCATGCGGGGTGCTTCTCTCCTTTACTGCCAGCTAGAAGGTGATGAACTCCAAAGATTTGGGTTTGCATTTGGGAGGAAACGAAGGGACTCCCTCCTCAGGACTCGGGTATTGGCCACATTCTCCAACCCTTTTCACTCTCATTTTGCAGAGAGGTGCTCCCCTAACTTTAAGAGCATCAGAATCACCGGAGGGCTTGTGAAAACCCCGACTGCTGGGCCCCAGCCAGAAGGTCTGATTCAGTAGGGCTGGAGTGGGACCTTAGAATCTGCATTTCTAATAAGCTCCCAGGTGATGCTGATGCTGCTGGCCAGAACCGCATTTGGAAAATCACTGGCCTAGAGTTTCACAGACACAAGCCCAGCTTATGATAAAGTCATATTTTGCTTTCTTTTATAAATTGCGTGTTTCCGGGCACCTAGCTGAATACCATCAAAACCTCACTCTGACTCCTAAAGAGAGAAATTAGTAAATGATCCCAGAAATAGATGATGGGTTTTATGGCATAACAATAAGGAACTCAAAGCTTTTTAACCTGGAGAAGATGAGGCCAAAGAATCTCAAAGGGGAAGCTGACCACGTGTCCTCCACAGATGGCTAACAAGGCTTCAGTGGCAGTAAGAGAGGGTTTGGCAGACATAAGGAAAGATTTCCAAGCTGCAGGGATGATTAAGCAAGCACGCTGTGGGAGCCTGTGGAAACCCTATCTGCAGAGGTCTGAAAGAAGGATCAATGACCATCTTCCTTGGATGGCTTGCACCTGGATGAAAATACACATTTCTGGAAGCAAGGAGAGTAATTTGACCCTCACTCTCTTCCAGGAATTGTGCTAAGTGCTATATTTTATCTTATTTTATTCTTATAACAATTATATAAAGTCAGTGCCAATATTATTGCCATCTTATAAATGAGGCTGAAGCCACAAAGTTCTCTTGCTCATACTATCCCTGGGAAGGAGCAGAACTCAGATTTAAACCCATGGTATGATTCCGCATCCCGATTTTAGCTAATACATGAAGCTATAATTAGCTATTGGCATTTTTGTATTTTCAGATCAAAGAGTCATCCCCGTCCCCGGAAGTTGGGAGGAGGAAAGTCCCCTGTAACCTGCCGGTTAAGTTTTGACAGGTTGTCAGTGAGTGGGGCAAAGGGGTGTTGGAAGCAGGAAGGCACTGGCCAACCAGCAAGGAGCTGGGGGCAAGGGAAGATCCTGGAGATCCCAGGGTTGGATCACACGCAAGAGGGTGGAGAGAAAGGAGATGCAGCTCACAGGTGGTCTCGTTCGCAGTTTCGCTTGGGTCAGATCTGCTATTATTAAGATACTGAGTGTAGCCAATATAAAAGTAACTCAAACTCAACAGCGGCCTTATCAAGATGGAAGTTTACTTGCCTTCAGTGTGAAAATCCACACTGGGACGGCAGTTTCCTTTGCGAAGCTCTCAGGGCCCAGGCTCGTTCCGTCCCATTGCCCGGTCACCCACGTCCTGTGACTCCATCCTACAGGGCAGATGGGTGCCCCAGGTCCGCTGCCTTGTCCCGGTTTTCCCGACCAGGTCCAGAAGTCACACATGTCCCTTTCACTTATACACCTTTGGCTGCAACTTGGTCGTATGGCCACAGCTAACTTCGAGGTAGGCTCCAAAGTGTAGTTTGGTATTCTTCTGGGTAGCCGTGGGCCCAGGTGAAAATAAAAGTTTCTGTTATTCTGGGAGAATGGGAAAATGGGCATTGGGAGGCCCTTTCAAAGTAGCTCAGGCTGCCTTCCCTTCGGTAAGGGCAGGATACCATACTTAAAAATGTGTTTCAAAACCTGCTTCCTTTCCTTTATTCCCCACAACAGCAAAAGTCATCCGTGGTTACCCAGTCACCTGATGGAAAAATCGGGCTTCGCCTTTGCCAACTTCTTCCTGTCCCTGCTTCCATAGAAAACGAATTCCATCCAGGAAGGTAAAAAAAAAAGGTCTGTGGTTCTTGGCTGCATTGCGAGTGCCCAGCAAGTTGCTGGGGGCGTCCCTCTCTGCTGAAACCCCATCGGGTCCCGTGGTTCTCAGAATGAAGCCTGGGCTCCTCTGGCGGCACATGGGTCCTCCGGGGCCTGCCTCCCGTGCAGTCACCCCCACCACCCGAGCCCTTCGCCAGCCTTCTACTGGGCTCCCTGAAGCCACTCCAAGGGCTCTCAGTGCCCCCACCTGCTGCCGGGACCGCCTGCGTCTTTCCTCAACCGTCACTTCTCTCAGGACTCAGCTTAAATGGTGTGTCCTCCAGGAAGTTTCTCGGATCCTAGTCTAGTTGCGAACCTCTAGAGTTCTAGGCCCCTCTTCCGTGCTCCTGTATCTGCCCCAGCAATCCTCCCTTACAGCACTCCGCCTTTCTCTTACTTGCTTTGAAGCCAGAGACTATGCTCATGCTGATTTTGTCTCTAAGCCCTGATCAGCACACAGTACTCAGTAAGTATATGTTGAGTCCACTTAAAACTCCAAGAATCAAATTGTACTCGGCACTTCTATTATGACGCACCTCACGAACTAGGATGGAACAGAGTATAGCCAGGTCAAGGCCAAATTCATTCCCCAAGCATTTATTGCACACCTGCTTTGAGACTGGAGATGAGCGAGGTACGGAAGAGCAAGCTACACACTCAGCTAAGAATTCTCACCAACAGATGTGCTCTGACCACCTTCTCTCTCCTGCAGGGAATTCTTCTTCCTCCCCAGGGCCTGGAAATAGTGCTTGTGCAAACCTAAGGCCTGCACTTCACCCCGGCTCCCTCCTCAGTCCGTGTGGAAGACACGGAGGGTGGACCAGGGAGCTGGCTTCGGGGAGCGCGCAGATCTCTGCACTTCTCACCACTAGTTCAGATTTTCAGCCTTGTCTCCCGAGGGGAGTGTTTGGGGTCTGCCTCCTGGCTCCCCTGCCTTTAAAGCATCTCAGGACCTTAACAATGCCATTAAAGGCAAGCCTAGCCAAGCCCCACCCAGCCATCCCCAGGTGAAGATAACGTCCTGAGGGAGTTCAGATTTACGTCTGAGGACAAGAGAGGCGGATTTTTTCCCCTTTAGTATTTTTCAGGCACTGAATGAGAAGGTTATCTCAGTTCTGGCAGGAGATCCGAATCTGTGTCCTAGCACATCTGGATTCCAAAAAAAGGTCACGTTATGTGTTTCCTGGTATTTCCATACTCCAAGAACTAGGCATCCTTAGTGGGCAAAGAGCTCTAGAGGGAGGACCACTCCCTCAGAAGGGGACAAATGATGGGGCAGCAGTCCCTGAGCACTTCCTTCCAGCCAGGTCCCACGTGAGGCATGTCAAAGATCCGTAGTGTCATGCTTTCACCAGCCAGGGCACGACCCCGGTACGAGGACGGAGACCGCGGCACAGTTCACCGTAACAAAAGATGGTAGACAACTTAAACGTCCGTTGTTATTGAGCCACTCAGATAAATTATGGTCTCCTCGTACCATGGAGTGTCAGGCAGCTATTAAAAAGAATGTGCTAGGGACTCTTGGGTGGCTCAGCCGGTTGAGCGTCTGCCTTCGGCTCAGGTCATGATCCCGGGGTCCTGGGATTGAGCCCCTCGCCAGGCTCCCTGCTCTGCGGGGAGCCTGCTTCTTCCTCTCTCCCCACTCCTGCTCTCTCTCACTATCTCTGTCTCTCCCTCCCAAATAAACAAATAAAATCTTAAAAAAAAGAAAAAGAAAAAGAACCTGCTAATATGAAGTGATCTCTAAGGTATGTTGTTAGGACAGAAGGAGGTACGGAACAGTGTTCATAGCTTCGATCAGCGTAAGTCTGTATACACGTGCGGACAGAGGAACAGGTCTGGTCTTAAACACTCACTGGCTTACATGTTCTGGGCAGGGGAACTTGAGATTTTAAGGTGAGAGGAAGACTGACCCTTCATTATATAGACTTCAAAGCATGAGCCTTGAACCACCTCCAGTTATCATAAAGGCCCCCAGAGGGCGGTCCTTCAGGATGGAGCACTTGATTGCATTGATCCCCATGGGTGGCCAGCTCAGCAACGCTCCCTCTCTCCCTGGCCCCCTCACTCCTATTCCCTGCCATTGCATTCCCCGAGAAGGTGGCAGCACATACGGCAAACCCTGGCTGAGACACCAAGACATTCTTTCTTTTATTTTATTTTGATAAAGTATTAGTTGAGGAAGACAAATTGTTCGGAAACAATGTTCAGTCAGTGCAGTCGGGGTGGTTATAGGAGTTGCCTGATGCAATGGATTTTTCAAAAGGCAAATTTAATGCAGTGTCAGTCATAAGGGGATAAAATAGTCATCTAGGGATAATACAGATTTAGTCGTAAATCTAGGGATATGACTTCACAATAGCAAATACTAGATATCATTGAAAACAGGTTTTTATAGATCACTTTAAAAAGCAAAGTGATGGGGTTGTTTTATAGATATCACTAATACACATTTAGAGAATGAGTGAAAAAAACAACTGTACTAAATCTTACAGAAATGGATATTAGGGGCTTAGGGTACACTTTCATTAATAGCATATTACATGGCTTTAAAAAGCAATGTATCTCAATTTAGCTGGAAATCAAGTCGATGTGCTTTGGAAAAATCTTAGATGGTTCAAAAGTGACTTTATTTGGGACCAAGACAGTGATGTCAGAGTTTATGAAAGATTATTTCCTGAATGTGAGATTGGGAATGTTGAAAAGCCGTGTTTCTAAATTACTGGAACTTTTGTAATAAATACATCTGGGTTTCAAATTAATACGTATAAGAGACATTTGTCTATTTCATTTACATTTCTAAAAGATTCTATTCTCATTTTGATCAAAATCTTTTTTTTGATCTTCAACCTTTCAAAAATGGGGACTCGCCTCTGTTCCAGTTTGCTGCCTATTCAGACACTTGCGGTTCCTACGGGTTCAGCACAAAGGAGGGAGTTAACAAATGCTGGCCCCTTTGCCTTTTTCTGCCCTAAATAATAGCTCTGTTCTCCTTGCTCTTTGCTGCTCAGATTCCGCCAGGAGCTTGCTTGTTTTGCTTTGCTTTGTTTTCTCTGATAAAGGAGATAGCCTTGAGTCGAGACCAGCACCTGGCTCTTTTTACCCTGGTATGTCCCGGCTGTCTTTTTTGCCATATAGCTGACAGGATGGGCTGATCTCATTTTTGTTGATGAAAATATCTCATTTTGCCCGAGAAAGAGGGCTCTTAGGGAGCCCCTGCTCTGCTCGCCCCGCTGGGGCAGACACCTGCTGAAAGCAAGTCAGAGCCGCACAGAGAAAGGGCACAGGGAAATATTTTCTTCCTGTAGATGTTTTCTCCCTGCTGCAGACCCAATGGTGCTCTGTGGTGGTGAAGAACAGGTTGGCGCTAATGTGGCTGCTTTGGGTAAATAGATCGCTTGCCTTAGCTCTTTCTAATGAGGGATGGATCTTAACAGGACAATAGCCTGATTCACTACTATTATTAATATCATTAGTGCTTCCACTCCCGGTCTTCTCCTGCACCCTGGCTCCTCAGCAGCTCATCACCATAGACAGGATCCATACATTGGTGCTACCATGTTCTTAGGGGCCACCAGGTGGAAAATTTGCCATTTGGGTATCTCCTAACAATTGGAGAGGGAAAGAGTTGATAAGTGCCAGCATTGGGACCAAGCTCAATAATGGTCTCTGGGTCTCTGATCACCCAGCAGACAGGCCTAGAGCAAGGCTCTGAAGGCAGCTCCAAAAAGAAACAGAAAAATGGCTTCTTATTAGCAAACTGGACGGCCAGTGATAGCAGAGCGGAAAAGGGCTTGAGTTTGGGGCAGGGGGTGGTCAGTGAATTTTAGCTCCTCCACATACTAGCTATGGAAACTTGGGTATATTAATTAACTTTTTTCTTTCCTTTTTTTTTTTTGGTTCAAAATGAGGATAATAATAACCCTCCCTCTTTCCTCACAATGTTGTTGAGAAGATTAAGTAAGATAAATACGGAAAATGCTTGGCTTGTGGTCTGGCACCAAGTAGTCCGAAGACGTGTGTTGTTTATTATTGAGTATATTACAGCCATTTTCTTTAAATAGCAGACCATTTCTTTAAATTGGTCCCATACTACCAACTGGTCATTAAGTCCTTCTCTGCAGACAGACATATCCTTGCTCTCAGTACACGAAGCACAGCATGACTATCCCTGACAAGTTCTTAGAAATTCGTCCCCTCATCGCTGCCCATGAGCAAGAAAAATAAACATTAAGTCAGAATTAAACGTAGCACACTTCACATGGGCTTAGAGAATGCATTCATCAATTGAAATAGGCTGATAAGAGATGAGATAAGAAGTTCTTGAGAGAAAAACAAAGATGCTGTAAAACGAGGCAGCATGTTTCAATGTTGTGGGGTGATCTTGGTGGTAAGGAAATACTCTTGGAAGCAAGGAGAAAAGGAGCTCCAATTCTTAGATAAGCAGAACACTTGTCTTCATTACCTTCAGCAGCACAGACACCATTCCTGAGGCTGAAGCAATCAAGTATCATTCTAGAAGCTGAGTGAGGCATTAAAAAAATGAAATATTGCCCTCCAGGATAGCAAGAAGGAGTGCCGTTTTACTCCCTTGGACTTCATTCCCCCAGCCACCCATTCCTCTCCCTGGAAGCGACCAGAGTGAGCTATTTTCTTCTGACTCTTTTTGGGGACATTCTCTACATGATCAAGCTAAAAGCTTTTACCTCTTCTTATTCAAATGGTAAGAGACCAGATGCACTGCTCTTCACTCTGGTATTCATTTAACGCTGTATCCTGGTAATCACTGTGACATCAGCACATGATCACCTCGTTCTTGTCACGGCTGCACAGTGGTCCATCACGCACCAATTATACCATAATTCACTTAGGGAATGCCCGACTGGTGGCTCTGTAGGTCTTTCCCAGTCTTCCACTGTTGTAAAAAGTGCTGCAGTAAGTAGCTTAAGACCCCTAGCATCTCTAACCTGTAGAGATCGAATTTTAGAAAGCTTATCAGCGTTTCTTCATCTTTAGGAGGCAGGGGTCACAGGCGCTGAACGTCTTGTGGAAGCGATGCTTCTATAGGAGTGCCCCTATCAGATCCCCCTGACTGGGTCAGTGCACCGAGCCTCCAGCCACGGTGAATGTGGGCTGCTAGAGGCTCACGGCTGCCCTGTTCTCCAGAGTGCCACCCTCCCTAGAAGGTTTGGCGTCCCCCCCCCCCCCCCCCACCCCCACAGCCCTGACTGACACAGGGGACAAAACCAAGAGCAAGGCTGTGGTGCAGTGAATCCTCCAGAGTGCCCCACAAGGCCAACTGAAGCTGGACTTCAGCTGAGACCACATCTTCTCTTGGGTCTCTCCTGGGCTCCATCCTGCTCTCCTTAATCCTTGTTCCCGGAGGTAATTCCTTTGTGCACTGGAATCCCTGTTTTAGGCTCTGCTTTGGAGGAACTCGGCCCAAGAAAGCTTTTCTCCTCAGAAAAATGTATGCAGAGATACCCAATAAAACTTTACAGACAATTTCAGGGAGTTCAACGATCCTCCGAGTTCCAGATTGAAAAGCTCTGTGTGGAATAACACAGGGCTCTACTTCCAAAATCCTAAAACACCCCTGGTTTCACAAATAGACGTAGCCCCTCACATGTGGGATTACATCATATCCAAACATTTCTACTGCGCTTTAGTTTCTCTATTTCCTTTTCAGTGGAAGATGTCAACTTGATTAATTTCCTGTAGAGCTTCAAATATCTTAATCAATAGTTGGACTATTCATAATCTGTTGGTAAGAAGTGGAAATTTTTACTCCAAAATAGGCTCCAGTTCACAAATGCACGTCCAGGGTAAAGCATTTTTATCTCTGGGAAAGTGGTGGAAGTGAGAAATCTTTTCAAGTTGCTTGAATACCCGATATCCTTTTTGGGGAGGAAAGGTGGGGGTTATTTCCTCCATCTTTTGAAGACAGATCTCCAATTTCCTTAGAGATCCAGAGAATTCTGGGGGGACACATTCTTCTAGAATTCACCAGTTTCTGTTACCTGGTTTTCCAAAGTTGTAGGAAGCCCTCTTCCTTAATCATTGGTAAACTCAAATGGCACAGACTCTTCCAGCTGGGCTTAAGGAATCAAATAGCTAGGTCATGAAGAATGACTTTAACTAACAAAAATGGCACCTAAATCCAGCAGTCTAAGTCTCCATAGACAATGATCAGAGCCTTGTTTTTTTAGTGCTGTCACATATGGGGAGAAGCAACAGATAAGAGGCTGAATAGTAATAACAACAACAACAGCAGCATTAATAGCAGTTATTAATCACTGAGCATCTGCTGCTAGCACTGTGCTACGTAGGCATCGTGCCAGTCAGTTTATATGCATCATCGGACTTAAATCCTCCTAACAACCCCGTAAGATGTGGCTTCCATATGACGCCTATGAGGTACCCAGAGGTGCTCTTTTTCAACTCCAGCAATACATATTTATAGCAAGTCAAGAATCTCCCAAGAATTTCCTGATAAAAGGCCAACTTGAAGCCTTATGATTGCCTACAGTAGGGATGGGGGAGAACGGAACAGAAATAAGAAGGAATGGGGTAGGGAGGACTGGCTGAAAATTAAAGTTGCCCACAAGTGTGCCACTGACCATGGAGAGGGCCTTGAGGTGATGGTAGCTGACAGAGGATCGTCCAGGTCTGTTGAATGGGATTTCTGAGGTATGAATTAATCACAGCCTTCTCTCTTTGACCTCCAGATTCTGAATCCTTTAAGAAATAGATCGGAGTTCTATAGGGAGCAAGATATCTACTCACTGATGGCCAAGCTGATTGGAGAGATGATCTGAACCCTCAGACAAATTAGTCTGGGGCATGAGAAAAGCAGCATGGAAGATCAGACCTGGCCTCACAGCTTGTGAGTCTAACGAGATTGAGAGAAGGAGCAAAAAGAGAGAGGCGTCTAACTCTTTAACCTCACCCAACACAGAACATGAACATCCAGGGACCAACGGATGTCAAACTCTAGTCATCTCAACAACCAGATGAATCAGTCTCCCCACAGAAGGAAGACCAGAAGGTTAGAAGAGGGACCAGAAACATTATTCCAGAACTCTTTCTTCTGGGGAATAGAACAGATGTCCCCTCTCCTCTATAGAAATGTGAAGACAGGTTACCAAACCTCCTCTCTCAGCCCTCATGTTACCCCAATCCCCAACATGAACCTCTGCCATAAAGCCCCATGTGCTCAGTTTTAACTTGCTTTCCACTAAGGGATGCCACATATCATAGGAATATCAAGATCTAGACTTTAATGAAAAATAGATAAAACAAGAACAGAAGCATAAAGAAACAAATGCTTTAGGCAGACTTTTTACTACTGATGAAAGAATAAACACACTTGGTATGATATGACTCTAAGATGGGTTTCTCCTGTTCACTTCACTCTTGCTCCCCTTTCCTCTGGATTTTAAAATGCCCTGAAGAGGAAGAGCATTTTCACAGTGCTCTCTCATATCTTGGGTCCTATGGGAAAAGGTCCAAATGTCAAAGAGAAAAACCCTCTGGTTATCTTTGGAGCACAGTTGCTCTACTCAGACTTGGTACAAACTCTCCATTCTTTGTTGATATAATCCTAGGCAGAAACTGGGAGGCAAGAAGAATTGTCTTTCCCATGTTTGTAAAACAAGAAAAAATATAAGACAAAGCCAGGAAGTGCATTACCTCCTGAAACTAAAATTTGACCCTTTGGGGGAAAAGAATCTGCATGTTGCTGCTCAAATGTGGACATATGAAAATTGTATGTAAAAATGGATAGAACATATAGCCCTTGGGGGATGATAAAAATGTTTTATAGGAGAATATCTAGATGACCTTAGGTATGGTGATGATTTTTAAGCTGCAGCACCAAAGGCACCATTCATGAAAGAAAGAGTTGATAAGCTGGACTTTATTAAAATTAAAAACTTCTGCTCTGTGAGAGACATTATCAAGAAAATGGAAAAGACAAGCCATAGACTTGGAGAAAATATTTGCAAAAAATATATCTGATAAAAGCCTATTATTCAAATATCCTAAGGACACTTAAAACTCAACAGTAAGAAAACAAGCAACCTGATTTTTAAAATGGGCAAAAGAGGGGCCCATTTGAGTTGAGTTGAGTGTCACTCAATCAAGTCACTCTTGATTTCAGCTCAGGTCATGATCTCGGGGTCCTGGGATCGAGCCCCATGTCGGGCTCCGCACTGGGCATGGAGCTTGCTTGGGATTCTGTCTCTCCCTCTCCCTCTGCCCAACATCCCCCCCCCCCCACCTCACTCACTCTCTCACTCTCTCTTTCTTTCTATAAAAAAAAAAATGGGCAAAAGATCTGGACAGACATCTCACTGAAGAAGATACACAAGTGGTAAATAAGCATATGAAAAGATGCTCAACATCATTTGTCAATAGGGAAATGCAAATTTAATAAACCATGAGATACCACTACACATCTTTCAGGATAGCCACAATCCAAGACACTGACGACACAAAATGCTGGTGTGGATGCGGAGCAATAGGAACGCTCCTTCATTACCAGTGGGAATGCAAAATGGTATAGCCACTTTGGAAGACAGTTTGATGGTTTTTTTAAAAAACTAAACATACTCTTACCATACAATCCAACAATCATCCTCCTTGGTATTTACCCAAAGGAATTGAAGATTTATGTCCACACAAAAATCTGCACATAGATCTTTATAATAGCTTTATTCTTAATTGCCAGAACTCGGAAGCAACCAAGATGTTCTTCAGTAAGTGAATGGTGTGTCAATAAAAGAAAACCAACCAAAGGAGAAAAGTAAAGACTATTTATTCTGAACTTGCTACAGCAAGGGAAATGACCACCATCACTTACATTCTGACAGAGACTCAAAGGCAAGCAGAGGTAAAAAGTGGAAAAAAGGTGGAAAAAGTCTTCAGGATGTTCTGAGAGGAAGTTGTTGGCATGAGGAAGCTATAGGGGGCTAACTAGAAGCAGGGCAGCCTTGTGATCCGTTAGGGGTGCATATTTGGCATTTTCTGCCTGGTTCTAAACTGGACGAAAATGAGGAAAACTGTCATTTTAAATCCTAGCCACTTTGGGCAGATTATTACAGAAGTTATTATTTAGCTTTGTGGATGGTCTCTGAAGAGAGCTTCCCCAAGTCTAACATAGCAGGCTGGCTTCCTGGGTTGTTTATGGTACATAAAGAGGTTGGTTTCCCAGGTAGGTTACAGTAGATTTTGAGTCAAAATTCTTTGTTTATATAAGGCCTGGTCTGGTCTGTTTTTATATATTGCCCATTTGTATATTCAGCCTCTCAGTGGATAAACGGGTACATCCAGACAATGGAATATTATTCAGCACTAAAAAGAAATGAGCTCTCAAGCCATGAAAAGACATGGAGGGGCCTTAAATGCATAGAGCTAAGGGAATGTGGCCAATCTGAGAAGGCCACATACTGTAAGATGTCAACTGAATGACATTCTGAAAAAGGCAAATCTATGGCAACAGTAAAAGATCAGGGGTTGTCAGGAATTGGGGTGTTAAATTAATTAAACAAGGAGGCCATTAGCCTGAGGGGGCTCTAATGCTGTGGTGGCCTAAGGAAGTAAACCAAAATCTAAGCCTATAAATGCCTCAAATTTACGAAATCAAAGCTGAAGGACAACCAGTCACAAATGGCCAGCTAGTCTTTGAGCCATAGCCAATCAAATAATTTCCTTTTGTTGCTTTGCACCTTCTCTAAGTCTGTCCCCTGGTTCCTGCTCATGTTGCAGTTTTGCAGGAGTGAACCCTAATGTACACCCCAGGCTCTGGGTGATAGCGGTGCGTCAGCAGAGGTTCATGAGTGGAAGCAAATGTACCACTCTGGAGGGTGACATTAATAGTGGGGGGTGGGGGCTGGGCATGTGGGGGGGCCGGGGGCATAGGGGAACTCTGTGGTCTCTGCTCAAGTTTGATGTGAACTTAAAACTGCGTTTGAATATAAAGTCTATTTAAAATGAAAAAAAAAATCTTAGAATGAGATCGTGGTGATGGTTGTACAATACTGTGAAGGTACTAAATGTTACGGAATCGCAACCTTTAAAATGGCTAATTTTATAGTCTGTGGATTCTGCCTCAATTTTTTTTTTTAAAGGACATATACTAAAAGTAAAACCCATGGTGAGCCTCCTACTTCTGCCTACGCTGGTTCCTTGCTGGGACTCAGACATTCGCAGACCCGCCTGGGGACTCTGGCCTGGCCTGCCTGGGGGACTAAGCCCCCGCTGAGGAGAGGATCTACTCCTGCCAGAAGGGAAAGAAGGCACACTCCGTCTGCTAAGTCACGGCGAAGGGTGATTCAAAGAATAAATCTGTCTCTAACTCCCACCTTCCCCCGTGTAACTTTGTCCTTGAAACCTACTGGGGTGCCCTTTCTTTGAGCATCAAGCCCCAGCTCTGCCTTGACAGTGGGATGTCCTGTATACTACCTAGTAGTACTGACAGTCCCAAGGGGTAGGGCTGCTGACATATCCTGGTGGGGGCTTCTCACTGCTTACTTGCTCTGGGTTTTCCCCACACTGTCTCCGCCCAGCCCACTCCCTCTCCATTCCACACGACTTCTCCCCAGCTATGTTCATAAAGCTTGCAGCTTGCAGAAGACTGGTAATAATGGAATTACATCATTAAGCAAGGAACATGATGGGACGTCAGGCATCACATTCCCTAAAGTCCTACTTCAAGTCCGCCCAAGCAAGTCTCCTGGCATTGGCCTTCTTCTGGCCCTAGCCCATGGCCAGGCTGCTCTGGTTCCCTCAGAACAAGGGCCCGTTGCCAATTTTCTCTCTCTCTCTCTCTCTGAAGTCTAGAAATATCCCCACCCTTCCCCCTTCCCTTTTCTCCTGGGCTGGCTGGAGAAAACCAAGTCAGTGATCATCAAATACAGGATAAACTAGCAGTGAAAACATCACATTCTTCCAGAGAAGGAAATGCTAAAAAACAACCACAGCCAAACTCTACAAAGAGTTCACCTCATTAGCATCAGAGAAACACCGAACACCACCTTCATTTCGTACCTGTCAGGCTGGCATGCATGAGTCTCGAGACCCCAACTGTTGGCAAGGCTGTGGAACAACAGGGGCTCTGTTCCAGGCCTGTTGGGGACACTCCATGAAATAACGGGGACACCTGGCGCTGAGCAAATACTCAGTGTTGCCAGCCTCAATATCCCTCCACCCCTTTTACTTTCTAAAGCAGAGCAGATTAGCTTCTCTTTGAAGCAACAGGAAAAGGAAGGTCTGGCCTCACCTTCCTATGCTCTCTTTGACAAAGCAGTCTCCTTAGGATGGATCTGCCCCCTCCCCTTGGGTAACCGGCAGAAGAGTCAAGCCTGTAGCTTCTCCTGCCTCTGCGCTACCTCGTGGATCCTGGTGCTCCTCCTCTGGGCCAGAGTCACCAAGGTGGGTAAGGGGATTTCCAGCCGCTCTTCATGCCAGGGGTCAGCAGTAGCACTTTGGCTCTGGGCACAGTGGGGTCACCAGTGAAAATGGAAGAGTTAGCGGTTCTCCAACATCAAAGGTGCTTCAGCGACGGTGTGGGAGGCAGGTGGCAGCCCACACCTCAGTACCGTGCCTGTGATGGCCTTTAGGTGGCTCCAGGGTTGGGTCCCTGAGGGGAGCAGAATAGGAACGAGGACATGCAGACCTCAGGTAGATCAGGTAGATCATCTCAGGTACATGAGGACACCCTCCCCAGGGGTCCAGGAAGCTTTGGGGAAAGGCCCCACCACAGAGGGAAACGAATGCCAGAAGCAGAGACCCTGATGGTGACGAAGATGATGATGGTACCCATGTCGATTCTCCAATTTTATGCCCCACTGGCATGGCCTGGGGGACAACCCATACATCCAGCAATCCTCTGTTTAGGGCCAATTCTGTAGAACTCACATAAATCACTGCTTCTCAGAGGGAGGTCTTCAAACCATCAACATCAATGTCAGCGGGAAATTTCTTTAAATGTGGATGCCACAGTCCTAACGTAGGCCTCCCGAATCAGTATCTTTGAGGCAGGGACCCAAGAACCTGCGTCCTAAGGAATTTCTCAGATGACCATGTTTCCCCACCATTCAGGAAAGGCAGGAACTTCTCTGTGCCTCTGACCCCAGAGGGCTCCGTGGTCCCGGCTCAGGTCTCCCACTGACCACCAGGGAGCCCATGCATCAAAGCGGCTCAAGAATTGTTTTCAGGCACATCCCATCTTCAAAACACAAGCTTCTTGTGTCAAAACTCCTTTGAAGGGGCTTTGCTTGTAGAATGTCTTTGAGCAGTCCGTCAAGGAAGATGTTCCTATCCCTAAAGGGGTGTCAACACCGTTTTTTGCCTTAATTGCGATTTTGTGAAACATGAGATTTGGGATGCATCTTAGCACGGTTTAGTCCATTTTATGCTGGAAGCCACACTTGTGATTTGTCCCCTTAACAAATGTATCAGACAGAAGAAGGAAGAGACCGGGGTCACGTGCAGGGTTTCCAGCTCCTTGACCCCTACCCTCCCCATTCCGTGAGGCTCTCACAGAGGCGGGCTCCAGGTCAACTTGGCTTTCAGAGTCTATAGTGTTACCTGGATTTTTTCCACGGGTCCTCTCTGTGTCTTCTTCTCTCATGCTCCTCCCCCAGCTTTTATCGTAGTGTCTCAAAAGGTACCAATGCAAAAGAAAGACCCCAATCGGGATTTTACACATTGGCTCGTATCTCTTGTTACCCGTGGTTTGGAAGTGTTACCTAGTTACCAGGAAAGTCTGGCTTGGGCTCCAACAAAATCAGTTTGACACTAAAAACTTAACAACGCCAGATGCACTTAAGTGTTTAGACGGGCCCGGCAGATGAAAAGTTCCAGAATTGGAAAAAGGTACAAGCAGGAAAGCCACCCGAAATGCCCAGACCTCTGCACTTATACCTTCTGTCAAACTCTCCTTTTTCCTTCCCTAAGCCTTCACTTGCCTGTGGGTGGGCAACAAATCTGTCTCCTTCCAAACCTTCCTGTACCTGTTGTCAATGATGAAGCATGTCTGTTTCCCGTGAAAAAAGGGAGGGGGACTCTGCAAAAATAGGGAGTCCCCCTATTTTTCTATTTATAGAAAAGCATAGACAAAGACACTTGTGATTTGTAGAGACATATGGTGTGTCTCCCCTGCTAAACGTGTTTTCCACCACGTATCAAAGTTTAAGCAAGTCGGCCTGGAGTGGTGGCATTTTTTTTTTTAAGATTTTATTTATTTGTTATTTGAGGGAGAGAGAGAGTGCGAGCAGGGGGAAGAGCAGAGGGGGAGGGAGTGGGAAGGTACAGAATCCCAAACAGACTCCTGCCCATGCGGGGTTTAATCCCATGACCCTGAGATCATGACCTGAGCCGAAACCAAGAGTCGGACGCTTAACTGACTGAGCCACCCAGGCGCCCCAGAGAATTTGCATTTTTAACAACTTTCCAGGTGATGCTGATGCTGCCGGACTGGGGACCCCACTTTGAGAACCACTGGTCAAAGCCATGATCCTCTCAACCTTGGCTGCGCATGAGAAGCACCCCCTCCCAGGGTACTTTGAAAAACTTACTGTACAGGCGTATCTCAGAAGAACAAATAATTCCTAAGCGTCCCATCAGTGCTTTTTAAATCACTAGGTCTGTGGTTCTTAATCTTAGCCACAAATTTGAACACTTGGGGAGCTTTAACAACCCTGCTGTCCAGGCTTCCCCCAGCCTCAGCCTTCTGCCAGTCAAAGCTCTGTAGGTGATTCACACATGCATCCCAATGCAGGCCTTTCTCATGAAGCAATGCCACAGCTCTGGGAGGGGCTCGTGGGCTTCAGAGGAAACCCTAACAACCTTGGGAGCAGTTTCTGATTTTGTGTTTCTTCTCCTATTAAATGAGTTTTGAAATAGAGGCTCCAAATCCACTTATGTTAATGCTGGAGGGGTTTGGTGGCATTTAATATTCACAGAAGCAAAGAGGATCGCCACACTCTTTCAAGGTCAGGGAAGCCACCACTTTGAAGGAAAAACACCCATGTGGGCTTGACCTTGCTATTCCTCCCTTTGGTGGTGGGAGCAGAGATTGACACTTTAATCAGAGTAGACCGTATGGCCTCACTGGGAAGGAGACCACTGAGGGATGCGGCTGGACGTGAGGGAGCCTGTCGGGGAGTGGGGGACTAATCCCAGGTTGGAGCTGGCCCCGCCCACTGTGACTGTGCGCTGGGAGAGGGGGAACGGGCCGCCGAGCCCTGGAAGAAATGGAACGAGAAGAAGGTCTGGGGAGGTCCACATGGGTGCTCAGGACAACTGGGGCATGGGGGCGGCCAGGGTGTCTCAGAATAAGCCAGGAGGGGACCAAAGAGGGACCCAGGAAAGTTTGGAAAACACCGTTTGGTTTAGGTTTGGTGCTGAATGCGGCTTTTTTGACGAGGGACCCAAAGGATACCCTTTGCCTTCAAAGTGGGTGATTTAGACTAAGTTACATTATGGAAGTATTCTTGACCACACATGGGCCCTTAAACCTGAAAGGGACACTAAAGATCATCCAGTGTAGTTATTTTCAAACTGTATTTTGCAGAGCTCTGGGGATTCCCAAAGGTTCTTTGAGGGGACCCATAGAAGACCAGATGGGAAGCAAGAACCATGGTAGAACCACATAGTAGCTTGGGCAGACCTTAGACCTCTCGAGACATAAAATTTCATTGGCGATGCACTTGCTATGCAGCATCAAGACGATAAAAGACAAGGCAATGCCCACTCACTCCTGCCAGGCACTCTTGTAAGCACTTTACACTTGAACTCCTTTATAGATACACTCATTCGATCCTAACCAACCGTGTGGTTGTAGTTCTATCCCTCTCTCATTAGTGAGCAAAGAAGCCCAGGGAGGCCAGGGAAGTTGTCCAAGGTCACAGAGTCCTAAGTGCCGGAACTGAGACTTGCATTCTGGCAGCCTGGCTCCAAAGCCCATGCCCCACCCCCCCTGCTGTTTCTGCTCCCTACAGCTGTGGCCACTGTACCCCTCTGGCTCGCTGCTTGCAAGCCTTTAGAGTCAGCTTGGCCACACGAGTGCGGCTCGAGGCTGCCCCACCCATGGTTCAGAGTTCACTCCTGAGTGGCAAGACCCCTCCTCTTCACGTCAAGTGTGTGCCTCCTTCTTTGTTAGTACAGATGAGTGGAGAGTCCGCTTGTGAGTCCATATGGTGGGGGGCAGAGGGAGGGGTGCACAGGCAGCACCAGCTCCTTTCGATCGGCTCCCAGAGGACTGGTGCAAAACCCATGGCTTCTCTGGGCAGCCTGCCTTCCAGGCCACCTTCCGACCAGACTGGCAAGGCCGCGGTGGAGGGAATCTCTACTAAAAGGCCAGCTAGGGGTCAGGGCCGCAGAGCCAGGACAAAGCCTGCCCTCTCTCTAGTTTAGATGTTCTGTACTTTGCCAAAGATGGCCCTTCTAGTTCCTTCCCTCTGCAAAGAAAGAGCCACTCCCCCCCACCCCCCCGGGAGGAGAGTTGAGGAATAACCTTGCCAAGGAGAACACTAGTTAACCAGGCAGCTCCGGATCAAAGGAGACTATTGCCCCTCTTAGCAGACCCTAGACCTTGCAGAATAGCCTTTCTCCTCTAGGCTTGGCAATGGGCCTTGCTACCTGGGGTACACAAGAACCCACTATCACAACGCTCAGAAGTGTTTGTCTTTCCCTGCCCCACCGGAGTCTGCTTGCCTTGAACATGAAGCCACACGCACTGTTAAGTGGCCCTTCATTCCAGGAGGAATGGTGCTGGACTCTGTACTTGAAATTGGGAGAATATATTCCAAGACTCTCTTTGATGTAGGCGGAGTGGCACATTCTGTTCACACTGACATAAATTTATTGGAGTGCCATGTAAATTTTGGTTTCAAAAAAGGAGCCCATGCTTAGGGGTAAAAAAAACCATCTGAAACCAGATATTGAGTCTTTGCTCTTCATTTGGATATTTAAGAAAACTCCGTCCAGGAAGATGAGACTTCTCTGACGTGATTTTGGAGTTCACCTTTTACAAAAGAAGGAGGCTTATGTTTCCTGTGCAACAGTTTTTACAGAGAAAGAATGTGTCTGTAATTCCTTCTAGAATAATGTGTAGAGTGCCGATCCCTAGCCTATTTCTTGCCCCCATTGAGGACCTCGCTTGATCAGACTGCTTTCCTTTCTTTTGGGATAACTTAGATGGGAAGTGTGGCATTGGTAAGATTTCATGTCATTGTTGCAAGGCTATATATAAAGGCACGAGCCCTTGAGTTCCAATCATCCTCCCTGCTGGGCTATTTCGAGGCCCGTGCCATGGGTGTCTATACTCTACAAGGCAAAATGGGATCCTCTGGAATGTAACCGTCATTCTTTTTAGACTTTGGCACAGTTTGTTTAAGATAAGGGGATGACAAATGGGCTGATGTGGAGTTGCAGAAGCAAAGCTTGGAAGAGCCACTGTACAGCCTATACCTCTCTGGCACAGTGACATCATCCCTCCCTCCAGACGGCCCTGGTCACCGCCATTCTAAAGAGAAATTTCCCTTCACTTGTTTTCTTTCTTCCTCTAGATGACCCTATATGGCTACTCCTTAGCCCAGGCAGCTGTGGAATTAGAGGCTGGGGTTGAGGGAGAGGCGGTAAGAGAATAGTGGCTGAGAGCTCAAACTCTGTGTCAAAGACCGCTCCGACCCTTAGTGACCTCATGATCTCATCTTCATATTGATCTTTATTTTTTATTTTATTTTTTTTAAAGATTTATTCATTTATTTGAGAGAGAGAGAGAGAGAAAGAGCACACGCAGGGGAGAGGGGCAGAGAGAGACTCCCCAGAGAGAGGGGGAGAGGGGGAGAGAGACTCCATGCTGAGCGTGGAGCCCAACACAGGGCCCAATCCCAGGACCCTGGGATCAGGACCTGAGCCGAAGGCAGCTGCTTAACCCACGGAACCACCTAGGTGCCCCCATAATGCAATGCTTCTAGAAACAGTTTCTACACTCCTGTTTCAACTTCTGGGTCTCATTATGTGTCCTCAACCCTCTTCAGCCAGTTTGCTGTCCCCAACTCTCCATGGGCGGCCTCTGCCTTTGTCTAGGTCACCAAGGGCCTGCACGTAGCGTAATCCAGGGGCCGCTTATGGAGGACCATCTTCCTTGGCCCTGTGTGCCATGCTCAACACAGCTGCCTCTGCCTCTTCCCTGAAACATTCTCCTCGCTCAGGGTCCCTGACACCTGCTCCCCTCCTTCTACCTCCTTGGCCTCTCCTCAGATGGCTTTGTCAGATCCTCCCGCTCCCCGCTTGCACCCCTTCCCTCCTCCCTCCATTCTCCCCCAAGGTGATACCTTGTCTAATCTTAAGGCTTTGAGCGCCATCTGGAAGCCGGCAGGAGCGCGCCCTTGCCTACTACGTCTGCAACCTCACCTCGTCCCTCCTCTTCCCACCCGTTCTGAACCTCACCTCGTCCCTCCTCTTCCCACCCGTTCTGCTGAGGCCACGTGAACCCTGCTACTGTTTCTCGTACTGGCTAAATTCACCCTCCCTTTAGAGCGTTTGCTCTAGAGATTTCCTCTGTCTAAACACACTGACAGGGCAAAGAGTCTCAGCCTCTCCCCAAGAAGCACACAGTATTTGAAAGCAAAGGGCACAGACATTTTTAAATTATTTGCCACTTTAGACCATCTATCGCATGGCTACATTTCTTCATCTGGGATGATTGGGAGCTGGATAGAATCTCTGTCGAGAGAGAAACAGACTCCCAGGCAAACACCCTTCCTGTTGATAAGGTGATGTGATCCCAGCCTGGAGAATTCTATGAGGTTATGTAGTTCGTGACTCATAGTGACTCATACCCCACCCTGAGTTTGGTACAAATCCCCTCCTGGTATCCGTGGGTGACTTCCGTGGGTAATTTAATCAATTGCACCCTGTTACTATGTTGCTGTCACATCACTTCTTGCTAAAATTGATTTCCCTTCCCTCAAAAAAACCCCCACCCGGTCGCCTAAACCCTGAAATTGACAATGGACAATACCTCCAGAACAAGACATTGTAAGGGAAAATATGCAGGTCTGGCTGCAAAGGCTGAATGCAATTCTCTTTTCTACAGAAAAGAGACACAGAGGAAAAGGCACAAAGAAGTGATATGACAGGCCCAGTTGTTCTTCTGAAAGGGCCTCAATGCACACTCCATTTTACCAGAGGTGATGATGGCTGTGGTCAGGGGGTCTGTAAATGCTTTGATCACCGTGTGACATCTCTGTTGTTTGTCAATGACTTTGGAAGCTCCTTTTCCTTGGGCCCTAGAGTACATGGTTGCACTTCAGGTCGAGTCATTAGCAGCTGGGAGCACGCGCACCACACTGGGCATTTTCAGATGGCTGCCTGTCTGCCCCGGGAAGTAAGAGATGTGACAAAGATCGCTCATCCGCTCCGCGCAGGCTGTGTGGCCAGCACGCTCCCCAGCCCATAGGGAGCTCAGAGACCAACAAAGAATAAGGAACACTTTGATAGAGGGCACACGACCTCCCGATTAGCCAAGACATTCTTAAAAATCCCCCAGTGTTTGAGCCATGCCCCATGGGCCACCCACCCTACGTTATCTTTGCTCTACTTTATTGACCAAGGCGTCAGAGGCAAAACCCAGACTTTGGGCAGTAAATGACACTCTGCTCTCAGGCAGGATGTTCTGAGAATTAGCTGAAGTTCTAAAAGGGCCACAGGAATGATTGGGATTTGAGCACAACGCTAGGTACACGCTGTAGTCCTTCACACATTCAAATCTGGATTTGCAACTACCATGTGAAACCCTCGGATGTGTATTTTTTACACTTTATTCTGAATTTTTCTAAAGAACAGAAGCAATATGGAAGAAACAGACAAGAGTAAAATGAGACTAATGCCCACAGGATTTTTCATCTCGGGGTGTCGCTGACCTGTCACCTGATGGCAGCCCCGCTGGGCAACGGGGAGACACCGGTCCTTGTCCTGCCCCTCTCCTTCTTGGTGGGAACCTGCCTCCCCCCAACCCCCAGCCCCCCACCAGGAGGGCCCCTCCGCCAGCCCTGGACATTCCCTTCCACATCCTGGGCACCCTCATCCATGACCGTCAGCAGCAACAGCTCCGGCTTATCCGCGCCTACTGGAGTTTGGCGCAGCCCTGACCACGCTACCTACCTTCTCTCGAGTCTAACGCTCAGAGCAGCCACTCAGATAGGGGTCGTTCCCCCCACTCAATGGATGTAGAACAGGCAAGAACGGTGAAGTAACTCTCTATGTCTCTCAACTTGTCCGTCGGGGGGGACAGCCTGCCCCCCAGCTCTCTGCTCTGCCCCACACTCCTTCCTTCTCTAGGTTTCCTCCCTAGCCCCCACCCCCGCCCTCCTCTTCACATCCTGCAGGTCCAAGTGTCCCTTGTCCCAGAAAAAGCAAAGAGGAGGCCACACCCTTAGCCTGGTAGTTCCTTCACTTCTGGTCACTGTCCTGTTGCTCTCCTTCCTGTCACTTACTTATTTAAGTATTCTTTAATGAGATAGATTTTAATAGATATACACATTTTGAGCTGACTTTGTGATTGGGAGTGTGAGGCTCTCGATATCTGTAGGAAATGATTCCCAGATTAATCCAGGAAACAGAATCATATGGAGGAACTCTTAAAAATACACGTTCAGGACCCCATTGCATCCCTGACTCAGAATTCCTGCAGCCATTGCATGTCTCCACGTGCGTGCATGTGTGTGTGGTGATAATCCTTAAGATCTACACTCAGCAAATTTCAAGTGTACCATACAATATGGGTAACTATAGTCATAGTGTTGTACATTAGATCTCCAGAACTTACTTAAATTCTAACTGAAATTTTGTGCCCCTTGACCGACATCTGTTGCCCCTGTTGTGACCCTACTCCCACCCCCCTACCCCACTCCAGCCATGTTCTACTCTCTGTTTCCATGAATCTGACTTGTTTATTTATTTTTTTTAAGATTTTATTTATTTATTAGAGAGAGAGAGAGAGAGAGCAGGGGGAGGGACACAGGGCGAGGGAGAGAGAGAGAATCCTCAAACAGACTGTGCTGAGTGTGGAGCCTGATGCAGGGCTGGATCCACGACCCTGAGATCACGACCTGCGTTGAAATCTGGAGTCAGACGATCAAGCTGCTGAGCCATCCAGGGGCCCCTCCATGAGTCTGACTTTTTTAGATTCCACATATAAGTGAGATAATGCAGTATTTGTCTCTCTGCATCTGGCTCATCTCACTTAGCATAATGTCTTCCAGGTTCATCCATGTTGTCACAAATGACAGGATTTCCTTGTTTTTTAAGGCAGAATAATATTTCGTTGTGTATAAATTATACCATACTTTGTCCATTCACCCATCAATGGACATTTAGGTTTTTTTCCTTCCTTGACTACTGTGTACAACGCTGCAATAAATGTAAGAGTGTACATATCTCTTTGAGATGCTGATTTCATTTCCTTTGTATATGTACCCCAAAGTGGGTTGTTGCATCATAAGATAGTTCTATTTTTAATTTTTTTGAGGAATTTCCATACCGTTTTCCCTAACTCTCCTTTAAAATCAATCTTCAAAGTACAGAACAGTGTGTAAAGTATACAACAATTGTGTTTAAAAGGGAGGGGGATATTTTTTACTTGTTTATGCACAAACTACCGATGGAAGGATACCCAAGAAACTGGAAATATCGATTCCCATGGAGAGGAGAAGGGGAGGGTCAGGGGCCGCCTCACATGGAGCAGAGCTGCCCTGGGGTCAGCCGACCCTCGGCAGTTCTCCGATGCGTGAACAATAATAAATACTTGTTTAAAATTAATAGAAATAAAGAAATTAGAAAGGGGCTGTATAGCTCACCATTACACTGTAATAATTCTCTACTTAAATACTTATTCAAGGGAACTACGGTGGTTAAGAGAACAGGCTCTGTAGCCAGACTGCCTAGTTTGAGTTGTGACTCTGGTATTGTCCAGCTGGGTAACCTGAGGCATGTCACAGGTTACCTCTCTGTGTCTGAGCTTTCTCATCTGTAAAGTGGGAATTATGAGTCAACCTCAAAGGCTGAATATTCTCTAATATACATTTTAAAATACATAAAAATATTTAAAATATTTACATACTACTGGGGTGCCTGGGTGGCTTGGTCAGTTAAGCACCTGCCTTCCGCTCAGGTTATGACCTCAGGGTCCTGGGATGGAGCCCCGCATTGGGCTCCCTGCTCAGTGGGGAGCCTGCTTCTCCCTCCGCCTCTGCCCCGCCCCCCACTTGTGCTCACGCTCTCTCTCTCTCTTGCTCACTCTCTCTCTCAAATAAAGAAATGAAATCATTAAAAAATAAGATAAAATATGTAACTATTAATATAAAAAGTGTTTATTCATACACCACCTAAAATTATCTTATAAAATGCCTGTTGTCCTTATGTCTCTTGGGGATTTTCTGATATTATATAAAATAAGGAAAAGGAAATAAAGTGTGCTCAGAGTCCTCCCTGAGCCCAAGAGGAAGGTGGTGTGACACTCAATGTGACCCACCAGTGACTCCAAGCAGAGCTGCCTGGCCCCAGGCCAGCAACGGCAGAACAGCCCTGATGTTTCCGTGAGCCCACAGGGCCTCCCAGGGCCTGTGCAGTGTCTGCCCACTCCAGTCCATCAGGTCCTTCCTGAATTCATTTAAAATGGCCCTGCCAATGGTGTAGGCTAAAAAGTTCCCCTTGGATAAGATGGATTCTGAGGAATCAGTTTGTTTCCCTAACCCAATTCTGTGTTCTTACCCCAAACTCCTTTCAAATCTTAAAAGCCCTTGGGGCACCTGGGTGGCTCAGTTGGTTAAGCGACGGCGTTCGGCTCAGGCCATGATCCTGGAGTCCCGGGATCGAGTCCCGGGATCGAGTCCCACATCTGGCTCCCTGCTCAGAGGGGAGTCTGCTTCTCCCTCTGACCCTCTTCCCTCTCGTGCTCTCTGTCTCTCATTCTCTCTCTCTCAAATAAATAAATAAAATCTTTAAAAAAAAATCTTAAAAGCCCTTGACCAAGCTTTTCAGGCTTTGCTAATATCATAAAGATGAGAGAGAGTCAGCAAGCTTCCGAAAATCTAAGCATGAAGTAGTCAAGGGAAATCCAGGCTGTCAACCACAGGGGAGAAACACTTTGCAGCTTCCAAATGTGAGCATTTTTTTTGAAGGTACTGAAGCGTTAAATGTCACACTGCTACAAGCCACCTTCTCATCTTCATCATATGTGTGTTAAGGTAAGAGAGATTTTGAGCTATTTTTGAAAAATGTCCGAGGTAACACAGAGACATTTGGGGAAAAGAGTGGCGAGAGCATCCTTGAGAGCTGGGAAGGTGGAGGCACACCTCCCCCCACCGGCTTCCAGCTTTCCCTCAGGTGCGGTGAGCTCCTTAGTAGGACTTTAGGTTCGCATGGGTAAGCAAGGATGATATCTGAGCTAAACCAGAGGCAAAAGGCCGCAGAAGGCCAAGGTCCATGCTTCCTAATTCTTTCTCTGCTGCTAAACTCCTGCAGAACTGTGCATTATCTCAGAGGAAGAAAGAAAGGTTTTTAACTGAGCTAATTACAACATGGTTTTAAATAATAAAAATAGTTATGATGGAAAGATCATATTCAATATATCTACACATATAGAGAGATTTGAAACATATAATTTTAGTACTCAAAGAGACTTTAGTTTAATCCTCTTATTTAATTAATGAAGAAACGGGCACAGAAAGGTCGAGTGACTTGCCCAAGATCACACAGTAAATTAGTGCTAGAATGGAGATTAGAACCTAGGTCTCCCGATGTCATTCCAGGGTGCTTTGCTCTTTAGTACGTGGATTGCAGTGCACATGGCACAGCTATGTCAATGGTCAAGTCTAAAAATGGAAAATATATGGATATGGTTGAAGAATAATTATTCTTATAAGCTCTTCTTATGAAAAGTAAAGACTTACCATTTTTTCCTTTCCTTGGTAAGGATTGAATGGCAAGGAAATTAGTATAGATTTTAAAGCTTACATGATAGTACAAGTAATAACAGACATTAAATAGTATATCAATTAGTAATAATAGTAGTATTTAACAAGGGGCACTATGTGCCAGGCCCTGTGCTTATTACCTTGCTCGATCTTCATGACATCCCTATGCCTTGGAGATTGAAACTATTCTCATTACCACCTCAGCAAAGAGAAAACTGAGTTTTATGAAGATTTTCTAATGAAATGGCCTACACTGTGGATGGTCGGATACCTTGATTTCATAGCCTCACTTCAGTGAAAACTAAGAGCTGGGAGCTCATCTGAGAAGCCAAGGGATTAAAGCCTGTCACAGCGGGGGGAGCCCAAGGGCCCCTTTTTGGATGTTCCTGGCTAAACAAACTCATTTAATCCTTCTCAGCAACCAGAAGATCTAGTTACTAAGGTTTCACTGGGTCCATTTTACAGATGTGGAAACTGAGCAAAGAGAGAGTAAGTAACTTAATGGAGGTGGAGCCAGGTTTCGATCCTAGTTCTGCTCACTTCTGAGTCCATGCTGACCACGCTCTACTTCCTCCTGATCCTCAATTCTTCTATCTGTAAAGTGGACATTACAACACTAATCATAAGGATTCCGCTGCACAGTGCTGGGTGAACAGAGGTGCTTTGTCAGCTATTAGGTGCTGTGGGGACACTATTATTTTGTGGAGATGATATGGAAAGAGAAGCTTTCTTTGGAACCGTAGCACTTAAAGCTTGGTTTTCCTTGGAATAGTTGCTATTTTTTCCCCCCTAAATTCTGGGTGCTAAAATTCTGGATGCCTCCTTGCAGTTTTCCTTCTGCATACATTACTAAAATATGCATGAAACCCCAAGATGCAAATTCAGCTTTCTTATGAAAGCCATCACCAGTTAAAACACTTTGTCAGATTGATGAAGAGGAGAGTTAAAAATCCAAACAGCAAGATAGCTCCCCAAGGGTTGTTCCTGTTGACCTTGGGATTCTGAAAGAAGGTAATTAAAGCAGAGCTTGTTCAAGGTTCCCACCAGATTTACGGACAGAAATTTAAATACCTCAGCAATTCTGCCCGTTTAATTGCTCCATTGTCAGTGACCTCCACGGTGGAAAACCTGAGTCTGAGAGGGCTGGGGGTTGGGTGGGGGGTGGGGTGGAGAGGTGGGAGTGAGCGTGCACGTGGGGGTGGGGGCGGGGGGGCTTTGAGTATTCACAGCAGCTGGGACACCACAGCCCGGGGAGTGAGAAGACTCTCTCTTGCCAGAGGTGCTTGGACACCTTTGTTCGCATTGGAAGGAACAGCTCCTCAGTTGAATTAAAAAGTCCAGGTGTGAGGGAAGAAGAGCTGGCCGCCCACAGATATTTTTTACTGCACTCTATGTCTCTAGGTGCATGGCTTGAAATGCACATTTCTTTTCTCCATTTTGACCACTGATTCTTCCCCCACTAACATATATACACAGACTCATGCTTAACTTTCCAAACTAAAACATGCCAAAACAGAACTCTGGGACATTCGTTGTTTAAAAAAAGCATCCATTTCTTAGAATTAGTGCTAATCAAAGCCAACAGTGACTTAATGTCTTAAAACCGCCACAGTGAGATGTCTCCAAATTCAGCCTCCAGGGCCTTCACGTGGTGGAAAACAGAAAGCCTTCAACTCCAACCCAGATTGTCACAGTACCTGTAGTATGTTTCAATTCAGAGAACTGACCCGAAGTTGGTTAAGTATCCAATTCTTTGTTTTTTCTATTTTTCCAATTTTCCAATATGTGTTCCAAATGATGCTTACATGGTAACCAACATAAGTAAGCAGTTACCCAGCTGAAAGACTTCCCACAGGGAATACGGAAAATAAAGACACGGGAACACTGCTGCCTTGCCCCTGCGAAATGGCTTCATAGATGTACCTAAATGGGGCATCGGTGCCCATCCTTACACCCATCCACAGGGCCCACCCACAGCCCACTTCGCCCAACGCATCCGCGTAAGTTCACAGGCCAGGACTCTCGCCGCCAGGAGCGAGGCAGGAGAGCACTCGGGCCAGCTCCCTCCCATGTCCCTGGAAGCAAAGCTTCTTTAGCATCAGCCAAGTGATAAGTATTCAGATGGGAGTCTTAAATCCTTGCACAGATCTTTAGTTTAAAGTGGTTATCGATTTTCTCCATAAGCCAATTGGCAGATGGAGTCAGGGGGGCTCCAACAGGAGCACCGGGGGAAGGAGCACACGTACAGATGGATGGGCAAAGCAATTCCACTTCTAGGTATCGAACACAGGGGCTCAAATACGAATGCAAATGATCACAATAGCGCTCGTCCCAACAGCCCAAGGGCGGAAGCAACCCAAATCCCCATCAATGGATGAATAGGTACACAAAATGTGAAATACGTATGTGTGTGTCTACACATACACATGTACATATATGCATAGATACATCTATATAATGATACACTATACAGCCTTAATTAAAGTGAAGTTCCAACACGTGCTACAACATGCATGAACCTTTAAACTGTTATGCTTAGCGAAAGAAGCCAGAGACAAAAGACCACAGACTGTTTGATTCCCTTTATACGAAATATCCGAAATGGGTAGCTCCTTAGAGACAGAGAAAGCACATTAGCAGTTGCCAGGGGCTGGGAAGAGGGAGGAAGTGGGGAGTAACTGTTTGGTGGGGACAGGATTTCCTTGACGGGAGCTGAAAACGTTTGGAAACCAGAATAGAGGTGATGGCCGTGCAACATGTGAATGACTAAATGCCCCTGAACTGTTCACTTGAGAATAATTTTATGTTATGCAAATTCTACCTGAATAAAAAGAAAAAAAAATGGCCAGGGAATGAGCTACAGATCCCAGGACAGAGGAAGACACTTTGCAAGTTAGCAAGTGTCCCTTCTCTAGCCCCTGGGCCTCTGCACCGAAGAGCACCCTGCGTTGCTGTGGGGATGTAGCAGTGCGTGGGACCAAGAACTGTCTGCGCCGGGTGCCGGTCCAGCCCGTCGGAGGCCTCGCGGCCTGCTGCCCCCCCCCCCCCCCCCCCCCCCCCCCCCGTCCCCGGCGGGCCCTCCGCCTTCGGAGAGGCTGGTGGCCTCTGCCCGCGGTGGCTCTGCTCAGGGACACCATTCCCCATGGCACAGCGGTTGTCGAGGTCCCCAGGATGCTGCCTTCACGGGAGGGCCAGAGGCTAGCCGGTTTGCCCCAGCAACCACCGAGGGGCCCGAGTGTGAACTGTCGTGTGAGGATTTTATTTTATTTTATTTTTAAAGATTTTATGTCTTTATCTGACAGAGAGAGACCCAGCGAGAGAGGGAACACAAGCAGGGGGAGTGGGAGAGGGAGAAGCAGGCTTCCCATGGAGCAGGGAGCCTGATGAGGGGCTCGATCCCAGGACCCCGGGATCATGGCCTGAGCTGAAGGCAGACGCTTAACGACTGAGCGTGGGAGGATTTTAATGTGTCCTTCTTGTGGCCAGAAGTTTCTGACCTATATATATGGGTGGTTTTCTCCAAACAAGAAAGCACTTTCAGTTCCAAGGTAATGAGAATCAGGTGGTTGTCTTTTTTTTTTTTAAGACTTTATTTATTTATTTGACAGAGGCACAGCAAAAGAGAGAACACAAGCAGGGGGAGAGGGAGAAGCAGGCTTCTCGTGGAGCAGGGAGCCTGATTTGGGGTTCGATCTCAGGACCCCTGAGATCATGACCTGAGCCAAAGGCAGACCCTTAACGACTGAGCCACCCAGGCGCCCCAAGGTGGTTGTCTTTGCTTGGGTGTCTCAGAAAGCGGAGCCTGAGACAGACACGTAGGTGCAGATAATCCGGGAGACGATCCCAGGGAGGAGTGAAGAATGGCAATGTGGAAGGAGGAACCGGGGGAGAAGGAGCATCAACCAAAGAGTGCGTTCTCAAGCTGGTCCCCGCGGCACGGTGACTTCAGCTCCGTCTGGCTTGCTGCACTTTCCCAGGAGCCTCAGGCCGAGCATCGTCTCAGAACTGCTGGTCCTGATTACAAAAGGGGTGAGGTTTGTCCCTTGGCTCCCATGCCCCTTGGATCAAGGGTGTTCCTCTAATGTTTACATTTCTGAGCTGCACACACGTGAGTGCCCAGCGGGTTCCTGGAGGCATCTCTCCTGCTGGTATCAGACAAGCCCGGGGCAGGAAAGAGAAAGCGCCTGCAGTCGCCGTCTGCATAGAACCCTGTGTGGAACCCATCTGAGCAACAGCAGCTGGAGCTGGAGTGAGGCTAAGGGGACCTGCGCTGGCACCAGGCATACATGCCACCAGGGTATTAGGACAGTGGGACTTAAACCAACATCTGATAGGCTCCGCACAGCTTTTGCCAATGGCTGGCATAACCTGGCACGTGTTCCTGCAGTTCCCATTCATCCCGGCCAACCAGTACACCATCTTAGCTCTGACTTGAACTTCCACTCAGCCTTCCGTTATTGAGGGAGCATCTTCTTATGACTGGCAGGACTCCAGGAGCTGGGGCATGTAGCAGGGACTAAAACCACCACAGAGACAGACAAAATAAAATTCAAAGTAAAGAAATAAGAAAAGTATCAGAAGGGGTAAGTGCAGGAAATCGAAATGGGGTGGTGTGATGAATGGTGACAGCTTATCTTGTTGCCTTGAAAGGTTAGACAGGTGGGCGGTTTGGCTTCTGGTTCCTGTCTCCAATAGCTCTGAGACTCGGTCACATTTTCTTTAAAATCCATTTCAATTGCTTAGTGAGGCACAATGGCCTAATTTTAAGGTCTAATGTTTTAAAAACCATTTCCTGATTCATAAGATTCTATGACACATACCAATATCAATGGTGTCTTCTTTGGCGAAATGGGAGAGTCATTCCCTATTCACTGCTCTCCCCTATCACACACACACACATACACACACACACACACACACACACACACACACACATGCACGTATCACACGTCCACTCGACTTCCCGCTATTTCTCTAATCCACTGTTCCTTTCAGTCTTCCCTAATCCTGTAGCATGTGTGCTCCAGGCCTGCACCACCATTTATTTGTCCAGACTCTGTCAGCAGCCTCCTGATGACCGTCCACATTTTGCTTTGCTCGCCAGCCTCATTTCCTGGTGTCTAGAAAAATTGTCCTCTTTGTAATTTTCACCCACGGATTCTGGTTATGCCCTCTAGAGACTCAATGAATAAATGTTGGCTTTCTACCACACAACTGTCCTTCCAAGGATTGGATAGGATAACACTCCTTCTTTGTCTTCACTCTAGTCTGCCACTCCCCCATTCCACACCTTTCTTATTGCATCTTGGCTTCCAGACCCTTCTTCATCCTAATAACCCATAGTTTGATCTATTGTTTGTAAGATGTGTCCAAAACTGAACACAGTATTTCAAGTGTCATCTGAACAAAGCACGGTGGTTCTCTCTCTTCCTTTGAATTAAAACACGGTTTATTTTTTTATTTTATTTTTTTAGATTTTACTTATTTATTTATTTATTTATTTATTTGGGAGAGATAGTGGGAGAGGGACAAGCAGACTCCATGCTGAGCACAGAACCCAACACGGGGCTCGATCTCACAACCCATGAGATCATGACCTGAGCCGAAATCAAGAGTCAGATGCTTAACCGACTGAGCCACCCAGGCAGCCCCAAAACTCTTTAAAAATAGATTTTTTAAGAGTACAGTTCTGAGTTTTGACAAATAATACACCCGTGTAGCCACCAGTCTGATCAAGATATAGAACATTTCGGGCGCCTGGGTGGCTTAGTTGTTAAGCGTCTGCCTTCGGCTCAGGTCATGGTCCCAGGGTCCTGGGATCAAGCCCCGCATCGGGCTCCCTGCTCCGCGGGAGGCCTGCTTCTTCCTCTCCCACTCCCCCTGCTTGTGTTCCCTCTCTCGCTGTGTCTCTCTCTGTCAAATAAATAAATAAAATCTTTTAAAAAAAAAGATATAGAACATTTCTATCACTCCGGAAAGTTTCCTCATACCCTTTCTCAGCCCAAACCTGCCACCAGTAGTTATTCTGATTTTTATTACCATAAATTTATGTTGCCTAAATCAGAATTTCATACACATAGCATCACACAGAATGTACTCTTTTGTGATTGGCTCCTTTCAGTCAAAATAATATTTTTGAGACTCATTCATGTTGCATGTGTCAGCAGCCTGTTCTTTTCCAATCCTGAGTAGTATTCCATTGAATAGATGTACCACCATTTAGCTATTCTTCTACTGATGGACATTTGGGTTGTTTTCAGTTTGTAGCTATAATGTATAAAACTTCTAGAAACAAGTAGTTTTATAGACCTCTGCTTTTCTTTATCTTGGGTAAATACCCAAGGGTGGAATTTCTGGATCATAATGCAAGTATCTAAATTTATAAGAAATTGACAAATAATTTTCCAAAATGTCTGTGCCAGCAATTTATGAGTTCCAATTCTTTGCTCCACATTCTTGCCAACATTTAGCACTGGCAATTTTATTTTATTTTTTTTTCATTTTAGCCAGTCTCATGGGTGTGAAGTCATTATGGTTTTAGTTTGAATTCATTTAATGAACTCAATCATCTTTCATGTACTTATGCCTTTTTCATATCTTCCTCTACGAAATGCCTGGTCAAGTCTTTTGCTCATTTTTATTGAGTTATCTTTTTATTACTTAATTATAGTAATTATTTATTTTTAAAGATTTTAAAAAATTTTTATATTTAAGTAATCTTTACACTCAATGTAGGGCTTGACCTCATGACCCCGAGATCAAGAGTCACACACTCCACCAACTGAGCCAGCCAGGCGCCCAAGGAATTCTTTAAATTATCTGGATACAAGTCCTTTATCAGATATATATTTTGTGAATATTTCTCTCAGGGTGTGGCTTATCTTTTCATTTTCTTAATGGTATCTTTTGATGAGTAGAAATGATTAATTTTTCTTAAGTCCACCATAACTCCTTTTATAACTAAGTGCTTTTTTTGCCCTAAGAAATCTTTTCCTAAAACATAGTTGCAATGATATTATTTTAGGTTTCCTTCTATAAACTTTATATTTCCAGCTTTTATGTTCATAGGTATCTATGATCCACGTTGAACTAATTTTTGCATATAGTGTGAGGTAAGGGTTAAGGTTTGCTTTTTCCCATACATTTATCCAGTTTTCTAGCACCATTTGTCTTAACGAATTTCTTTCCCCCATTGAATTACCTTGCTTGTTGATAATTTCCTATTCCCTGCTAGATGGGAAGCTTCTCCAAATCCTTGTCTCTCTCTCTCCCTCACCATTTAAAAATAAGTTTTGTACACTTTGATTTATTTCACAAGGCCTTTAGCCTTTAGTGAATGAACACTCTGTGTCAGGTATGAGACTAAGAGGTGGAAACAGAGAACTTTTGTCCTGGGGGGAATTTCCTTCTGTTGGTGGGAGCTAACAGAGAAGCAAATGATTTCTATTTTATATGGTTAGGGAGAAATTGCAAAGAGGATTGTGGAAATATAGAAGAATGCACGTGCAGGGAGGTAGCATATCATAGTGATTAGAGACCATCAGTTTTGGATTTAGCAGATCTAGTTTAAAATCCAGACTCCGGGGTGCCTGGGTGGCTCAGATGGTTAAGCATCTGCCTTCAGCTCAGATCATGATCTCTGGGTCCTGGGATCAATCCCCGCATTGAACTCCCTGCTCCGTGGAGAGTCTGCTTCTCCCTCTCCCTCTGCCTCTCCCCCAGCTCATGCTTCCTTGCTCACTCTCTCTTGCTCTCGCTCTCTCTCAAGTGAATAAATAAAATCTTAAAAATAAATAAATAAATAAAATAAAATCCAGGCTCCAATGTATCTTAGCTGCTAAGGTAGACCCAATGTATCTTAGCTGCAAGGTAGACCATGAGCAGGCCACTCAACCTTTTTGAGGTTCTGTTTCCTCAGGGTTGTTGAAATAGTACATGACATGAAGTATAGAGTGCTTATTCCATTTGTCTGGTATTCAGTTAAGTGCTCATTAATTGGTTGCGATTTTTACCCCATGGACTCAGGGAAGGCATCCTGGAGGAAGTGATTACTCAGTTGAGCCTTGATGAATGTTGAAAGCTGTCCAGATGAAGAAATGCAGGAAAAGCATTTCAGGCTGAAGGTCTGGGAAGAACAAAGGTACAGAGGCATAAATCAGCATGGTATAAATGGGAATATTGTCAAAGCTTAAAGGGTGAAGAAGTGACTGGCTAAATATATGAGAAGCCTGGTCATGGAGAGCCTTATAGGACAGTAATTTTTCAGTCAGTGCAAGTTGTGAGCAACTAAACAGGAAAATCACCCAGAGAGCTGTGGCGGGATGCATGATGGAGCCTCCGACAGGTTGATGGGCATAACACTCGCCCTTGCAAAGTCTTGGGCTCACAGAGTACAAGAGACAGGCCTCTGAGAATTTCCAGATGAAGCCTGATATCCACACCCTCATTCTGAAAACAGCATGGCCGCCTTAAGAGCAGAGCCTGAGTCTGCACTCCAGGGTCATGGTTGTATTTGTGGGCTCTCCCCAGTACCCTTCACAAACAGAGAGCCTCCCCTTCTCATCTATCCTCTCATGGACAGGGATTCTACCAGGAATGGATCCATCTCCCCAAACTGTGCTGTCTTCCAGCTACTTGTTTGATTTAAGCTACCGTTATTAAGCATTTGCTACGTATTAAGCCTATTGCTAAATGCTTGTCATACATGTCCTCCATTACTTTAAGCTTCCCAGCAACTCCCCAAATAGAGTTTATTGTTTCAATTCACAGATGAAGAAAATGAAGCTTAAAAACATAAAACAACTTGCCGACCGTCACAGAAATCCTGAAGGTCGGGTCTGAAATTGGAGCCACCACCTCAGCACACATGCATTCCTTCCTCCTGCTTTCCGAGCGGCCACCGTGGAGGGGTCTCCCTGCTCCCTGCCCCAACCACTTGATGGGACATCCGCCCCATCATTAACCTCTGTGCTTTTCAGGTGCAGGCTGGGCTGCCCTCCCGGCACCTGCCTTCTTAGCTGAGTCACTTCAGGGGGTCCTGGGCCTTGGCAGCGTTGTGGCTACTCCTTGTCCTTGCTGACACGGTAGCAGCGCTATCTTAACCTACTGTCAACCCGAAAAGATGCCTTATTAGCTCCAGTTAGCAAATTCAGTAACTTAAGTTCAGGGAGGACAAGAACATATAACACCAAACCACAGCGTCAAGACTCAAAGCCAGACCTCCTGTCTCCAAAACCAGCAACATCCCACCGGCTCTGTGGTCCTTCTGGATGTCAGTCCCGGGTCCAGGTGGCGTTTCGTCATGGCAATCTATGAGAAAGGTTGTACACACCCCTTCAAATGACCAGCTTACAGTTCTTTTGAATAATGGGCAATATAAGGTCAAGCTGTAAAAAGAGAAAACAATGTAAAAAGGCCCCCATTGCTAACAACGTAACTCATAACCCGTCCCTTTTTCGCTATCTTCTTATCAGGAAGATAGAACAGTGGAGGGGTGAGTGGCCAAGGTGTGGACTCAGCATTAAATAATCCAAAACAAAGATAAATATAAGGAAGACATGGAGCTCTGATTCATATTCTTAGAGGCAAGAATTGTGCTGCCAAGTCACCAGCCATTTTTTCTACTTGATCAGGATGAATGCCCATTTCCAAGATGGGATCATCTTGGGAAAGAAAAGGAGCCTCGTGAAGCAGTGCAGAACCACAAGTGTCTGGTTTGCTGGGAGTGAACCGGATAGAATCTGACTTTTGCTGCTGTACCCAATTTGCTGAATTTACAAAGAAAAAATCAAAATCAAGCCTTTCTTCTGGGTCTAGCCATACTTCTGTGTCTGTCCGCATTCCCCAGGCCTCTGGAGGGAGAGTTCCAGGCCATTGTTCTGCCATTTTGACAGCTTTTCAGCTGTGACCCACGTCCTGGAAAGAGCTGTGTGCAGTGGCTTGGGTTTAGAACTTTGCATGTTTTTGGCGCAGCGAGGTATTTACAAGCTGATAGTGCAGCCAGAGTCCTGTGCTTCCAGGGATGATGGGTACGACCCAGAGACCGTGAAGGGCTGCTCCTGCCTTTGGCTGGGATCACGTAGGTTCTTACAAGTTTACCCATAAGTCACAAGCATGAGACTATAAAATGGCCAAATTGGGACATTTAGCAGATGCGTACATTCTATAAAACCCTCTCCACCACCATTTCAGAAGGTAGTTTTGTAGAAGGCATTCACAGACATTTTGCAAAAGTCCTTAGAAGTGACACGGTAGACTCTACATATCCTGGGTACCTCCCACATTACACGTATTTGTGTAACAGAGAAAAATAGAGGGGGATGGAAATAACTCAAGAACAGAAATACAGTTGATGAAATAAAAAGCCTTTAACCTTTATTCATTTCGTGATCAGTGCCAGGATCTCTTGCTTGCTAAAGACAGAAGAAGAAAAAAAAAAGATAAACACAGTCCCTTCTCTCAAGGGGGTTCACATTTGATGGAAGAAATAAACATATGTGCAAATAGTTATGATTATGCAAGAGGTGCTTTGGGAGCATGGAGGAAGAATGGATAAGTTGGGACGCTAGGGGTGGGCATCACAAAGGAGCCTGCATTTGAACTGGGTCTAGAGAAAGGCATATAAGAGTTTGTCAGATAGAAGGGTTAAGGTGCGGTTCCAGGCAGAGGATTCCACGTACAGAGGCAAGGACTGAGAAGAGAAATGGTAGGTCTGGGAAAATGGCAAGTCATTTGATGTACTCTAGTACCTCAGTTTTGAGCAATTACTGTGAGAAAAAGTAAAAACTCTGCAAATTACATATATACACTCTGATGCTAAAATGATCAGTCTGAAGTGGATCTAGATGGAACAGCATGGATCATGGAAATAGGGGCCCAGGTAGACTAGGAACAACAAAAACAGTAACAAAAAGGACTATCTGAACTCAAATAGTATGAAACCGGGTCCCAGTGACTTCTGGTTTCCCCTAAATCCTGGTGGGAAATAAATGGATATGAGTGTTAGAGTCATATTATATACCATCTGTAAATAAGAAGACTGTTAGGCTGCATATATAATTCCAAAATGCAGGTTCAGCTATTCTCAGCAAATCCTTTTGTTATAATTGCCTAAAGTAAACATGCCCTTCCAGGACTGATAAGAAGAGATGCAAGAAATGAGTGGAACCTACTCATACTCGTCCAGTGGACAGAATACAGAGGTTCTTGTAAAATGGTGTCTGCAAAAACTCCCGCACACAGTAAGCACTCAATAAATGGTAACTCGATGCTGACAAGAGGTCATAGAAAAATAAGTGAAAATTCACAAGGCAGCCTGAGACATCTTTGAGCTTGCTGTCTATTTGGGGTTTCAAGCAGGCAAAAGTCAATTAAGGAACATTGAAAATTGAGGTCTGCATGCACGCACATCATAATCCAAATCTGTACTTTCAGTGTGGCACCAAAACCCCAAACTGAGAAATTAAATTAAGAAGTGGTATAGGAACACTGAAAACCCTAGGGCTTCAGTAGATGCAAATGCAAATGTCATATTGCTCTGTAGAGACAATTCCCACCCCCCGCCCCCCCACCCCCCC
>NW_027397067.1:41004087-41133951 GCF_003265705.2 Callorhinus ursinus | reverse complement strand
CCCCCCACCCCCATTCAGAGAAACTCTCAGGAGGGAAGAAAAAAAAAGGAACCTTTTCTAGGGGTGAGCTCATAATCAAAGATTGCAAACCACATGAAGAGACAAGCTACCATAAAGGAGAGTTAGGAGGCATAAGAGCTGGAAATAATAGTATGCTCTAAAAATGATTGGAGGACAATTTGAGGACAAGCAATTTGAGGACAAACAAACAAACACTTGTATAACTTCTACCCACATACTAAATTTAATCGAAAACAGTTACAAACAATAATTCTTAATGGTCTTTTTTATGTCTCAATCTTGATTTGTGGATTGACTCGGATATCAAAGTCAAAATGTAATTTGATACCAATCTGGTCAAAACCTACCCAATCTGGTCAAAACCAGTCTTTAAAAGGTTATCTTGGAAAAGGCAGAGAGATGGGAAATGCCAAAGCAGTCCAGTTAAAGCAGGCATCTCATTTTGCTCAGGCAATTATACCTACGCTGAAATGGTCATAAATAATTTTATCTATTCATATTTCAGCTACTGCTTCCATTTGGCTTAAGTGTAAACTTCTTAGTCATTTATTTTGTTAATAAGAGATGTCAAAGCCTCAACAAAAACTCCAAAAACCAATTTTTTTTTTTGTATCTTACTTACTGTTTTGTTAGAACTACATTCCGAAAACGCTTTACATGGTTTGTTTTTACCTCTAGGATTTTTTAACTCTATGACTGCCAAATTTTAGTGGGTTGAAGGACTAGAAAATGGCACTGAAACAAAAACCCCAAGTTCCTGCATGTCCTTCCAGAACTCTCTTGGGGGTAGTAGTTGCTGAACGTAAGGGTTTTATGCATGAACAAAATTTCAGGGACCAAAATGAATGAAATATTGAGGCCGTGACATAGAATTGCCACCTTATTATTTGCCAGATAAAGACATTCAAAGTAAGTATCTACTACTGCCATAATCTCATTTTTTAAAAAAAGATTTTACTTATTTATTTGAGAAAGAGAGAGAGAGAATGAGCTGGGGAAGGGGCAGAAGGAGAAGGAGAAGCAGCCTCCCCACAAGCAGGGAGCCCAATGCAGGGCTCCATCCCAGACCCCGAGATCATGACCTGAGCTGAAGGCAGACGCTTAACCGACTGAGCCACCCAGGTATCCCCATAATCTCATCTTTAAAAGAATGTTTTGACACCAAAATGGGGAAGAATATAATCTCAGAAAAAAAGAGGATATTCCTCAAATTTGTATGTAAGTAGCTTTATTAAAAATACAGTATAGCATCTTTGTTTTCCCCATTTTGCCATGAACTAGTAAAATATTGGTCATGGCTTCAGATTGTGAGATAATAGAAAATATATATATTGATCTCTGCCCCCATTTACTGGCACAGAGCTCCTAAACCCTTGTAATCTCAGCGATAAAAACACTAGGAGCCTCTCTTATTCTATTTGGCCTCTGCCCTTGGTTCCTGGCACAGAGCTCCTGAAACCCTTGTAATTTCCTGGGTGACAGGAGTGTTCTGTGCTCTGAGGTGACTCTGGCTGGCCTCCTGAATGGGGGCTGGTCACCAGAAGGACCAAGCCATGATCAGAAGCTTGGAATGTTCAGCTCCACACCATCCCCCATTGTCTTGAGAGGGAAAAGGGGCTGAAGATGGCAATAATGATTGATCTTGCCTCTGCGGTGAAGTCTCCCTAAAAATTCAACTAATCTAGGGTTTGGAAAGCTTCCAGGTTGGTGAACCACATACTAGGAGAGGGACACACCCCAACTCCATAGGAACAGAAGCCCCCAGACTGCGCTCTGTGTATCTCCCCATCTTGCTGTTCATCTGTATCCTTCATCATATCCTTTTTTTTTTATTATGTTATGTTAGTCACCATACAGTACATCATTAGTTTTTGATGTAGTGTGCCATGATTCGTTGTTTTCATATAACACCCAGGGCTCCATGCAGAACGTGCCCTCCTTAATACCCATCACCAGGCTAACCCGTCCCCCCACCCCCTCCCCTCTAGAACCCTCAGTTTGTTTCTCGGAGTCCATAGTCTCTCATGGTTCATCTCCCCCTCCGATTCCCCCCACCTTTCATTTTTCCCTTCCTTCTCCTAATATCCTTTAATCAACTGGTAAACATAAGTGTTTCTCTGAGTTCTATGAGCTATGCCAGCAAATTAACTGAAGCCGATGAGGGGCTCAGGGACAGAGCCCTTAGGCTGCAGGATCCAACACTATCTCCAGGTACATAGGGTCAGAATTGAGTTAAACTGGTGTCTGGGGGAGTTGTTTGGTGTGGAAAAGACGCCACCCATTTGGTGACCAGACATGTCAGAAGTGAAGTGTTCTTGTGTCAGGAGTAAAGGAGAAAGACTCACAGGAGGTAGACTGGACTGTAGGATCCTCCAGGACATAGACTGAGTGCTCCCCAGCTTTGGGGTTGCAAGGCATGTGTCGTCATACCTCTGACTTCAGAGCAGGGGTTGCAGAGCTCTAGAATCCCTATCAACTTAGATATGTCTTCAACAGTAACAATGGGCAGACTCTACACCCCTTGACCTACCATTATAACTAGACTGGCTATAAAATCATTGGAGTTTAGAGGGTCCTTTATGGTTTCCAAAGCACTTATGTAAGCATTCTCTCCTTCACTCTAAGGAAGAAAGGAAGAACCCTAGTGTGAGAAGGTTTATTTATCTCTATCTTACAGCTGAAGAAACTGAATGTCAGAGCTGTCATTCATTTACTCATTCATTTGCTCAGAGAGTCAACAAATATTTATGTGTCTCCAGGCTCTATAGCACTCTTCTAACCCCCAATGACATGAAGATAAATACAAAGTCACCCACTTATTTAAGATTCCGTGGGTAGTTGGCGACAGCTCTCCTGGATCCCAGGTATTCTGATTACAAGCACTGTGCCCTCTCTAGCAAGCCATGATGCCCGTGTATCTCCCTCTTCATTGTGTTTAGTTCTCTCTGCCACCGGCGACCCTCCTGCTTCCCCACAGACCCTCTGAGCTCCCTGACCTTGGCCAGATTGAGACACGTGGCATTCTGGACAGGCTCTCATATTCACACCAACATCTAGACATTTATTCAACATTTATTTAGCGTGTCTGAGCTCTGGAATGGGGCTGGATGGGTATGAAGAACCATCAGAGGCCGTACCCAGTCAGCAGAATAAAGGCCCTGCAGCTAACAGGAAGTTTAAAGACCAGAAATTGTTACTTGAACATAAACATGCTTACTAGGCCCTTAATCTCCGCCCCCCCACTGCAAGTAGCTTATCAAAATATTTCTTCCAAACGCATGTAGTTCTTTCCCTGAGAGGAGATCCAATAAATTCAATTTTCTCCAGTTCCTTATATTCCAGTAATGCCTTCACTCAACACGCGGTTCGCCCACCCCTTCATCTTGCTCTGCACTCACTTCTGGTTTGAAACAGCCTCTGCTCAGCATTTTGCCAAGACATAGTCTCATTAGGCTCCACTCAGTTCAAGGCCTGTTCTTTCCAAGGAGACCACTTTGATGCACCCAGAACATTTCATTTTCCCAACTTGATTTCTGCACATTTCACCATTTGGTGCCCATATAATCCAGGATTATACCTAGGCCTGCACCCACCAGTATGCGACTGGTCTGATGGGTCTCCTGGTCACATGGGAGCTACTTTTTTGAATATCACCTTTACATATATTGCTCATGGTCCTTTGCATTTGTAAAATCTTGGTAAGTACTCTTCCTTCATATATCTGCCACATTAAGACACAATAGAGTTCAAAGGCCATTTCTGAAAAGATATAGATCTAATAAAGGACATTTTCAACTTTTCATGTTCGTGGGCTCTGCTCCTGGGCTCCCAGGAAAGCTGTACTTTAACATTTACCAAGGTCAAAATGACTTGGCAAAACCTAAAAGCACAGGCTCTGTTTCTGCCCTGAGCACACACTGTACATCTGCTTCATTCTGAACACAAAAGCTAAGAAAAAGTAAGAAACCTCCCTGGTTCCCATAAGATTAAAGTCATATAACCTCATATATACTAGAAACTTAAGGTAGGTCTACAACTTACTGAAATGTTCTTTGTCTAACAATTTGTAGCTTTTATGTAAAAACTGTATATAACCCTACACCAGATGTCCCGTTAGAGGAGCACTCTCCTCTTTGTGAGGATTGTATATCCCAGGCAGTTGTCTTAACTTGAGTTCTAATAAAACTCTTTTTCTTACCCTCAGAGATTCTGAAGGTTTGTTCACTTTGCTTCAACAGATACATAGAGATGCATATCTGTAATATGTCCAATGCAGTATCAAGTGATGGATAATTATACATTTGCTCATGATGCTTTTGGAGTTAAGAGGAAAAGAGGAATAGTAGCTTCAACTCTTCACTTACAACTAGCCCCACACTCTCTCTAATGAGATGTTTAAACTCTTAGCTTTTTTCTGAAAATAGAAAGTAATTGGTGCCCATATCTGAATACATTAGTGGGAAGGTATTTTGTCTGCCTTGAAAGGTGCCTGTTCAACAGAGAATATTTGAGAAATCTGTTGTTAACTTCATGCAAGATGGCCCTTCCATACATAAACGTGCTCAGTTGCAAATACCCGGCTGGTGAAAGCCTGTCTAAGAAGGACATGATCCCCCTTTCAGTGGCAACGCAAGCTTCCCTGTGAAGGAATCATACAGTGCTTCCACAACTCATTGCACTGTGGCCTCCACACCTTTTATCAGAGACACGGAGAGAAAGTACTCAGTGGCGATCCACCGCAAGCCTGGAAGAGCCACCAAAATTCCTGCCGGATGCCAGATAGATCAACTTGGTCATCAAGTACATGTGACTTGAGGTGATGTGAGCTGTCCTGTAAGTTCCTAGACTTCGCTCTCACATTGAATAGATACATTCTCAAGATAGTCCCAGCTCTTGTGAAATTTGCAGGCTTCATCATCAAAAATGTTTTGCACAAATTAGGCAGCCAACAAATATAGGTTGGATAAAATTGAAGAATGGACCGAATGGAACTGGATTCTTTGCAACCCGGTTGCTACAAACCTCAAATTTAAATGATAATGGAATTTAATGCTGAGAATTATACTTTCTAATCCTAACCCTGGCCTTGGGGAAAGAGATTTTATGGCATACATTTGGGTCCTGTGGGTCGTCGGTAACCTATGCTTCTCTTTGTCTTGCCACTTTCCTTAATTCAAGATCGAATTAGAGCCTATCAGTATGAGAATTCCAGGAAGGAGGTTAATTTGGAGAAAAGTATTCTCCAAAACAGCCATTCTGAGAAGAGTATCAACTGTTTCTTGCACGAAAGCCGAATCTGATTACTTGTCAGTCCCTCCATCCCTCTAATTCCCTTTCTCTTTTCCTACTTGAATAATAGCAGAAATTAAGATATCAAAATCCCTTCTCCCCTGGCCCCCACTCAAATAACAGGAATCCTAAATCAGCACCGAAGCCCACAAGTAGAAGTGGATGCTTCGGGCAGAAAGAGCCTCTGGAAGAGGCAGGGGATCCTGAGCAGAACACTGTCTCCTAGGGAATCCTCATGGGCCAACTGAAACCATGCCCAGAGACAGCAGTGTTCTACATCTGCAGACAGCACCTTGGAATATTCATTTTTGTGGCTTAGCTGAACAGGAAGGAGACACCAAACATGGGAGAGGGTGGCAGAAGAGTGGATGAAAGAGCGTTAGAACTGAACTTGACCTTCCTCCTTGCTCCAAAGAATGAGAAGGCCCTAATGCTGCAGAGATTTGTTTGCACTAAGAAGCTCTTATTTCAAAATGCAATTACCTGTGGGATGATTAAGCCTACAGTACTGGAGATTGCATTAAACTCAATTAAGTCCTCTGCAATCAGAGTCATTATTTTGGGGCAAGGAAGAAGGAAAAAAAAAGATGTATATTCCAGGTAAGAAGGGATGAAAAAGAAAATGATCTAGGGAGTGTTTCCCAAGTCTGCTGCATAAGAATCATAAGAGCTTGTTGAAAACACAGATTCTCTTCTCCTTCTCCCTACCTTATACCCATTCTGAATCAAGAAAGTCTGGGGTGGGGACCAGGAATCAATATTTTTAAAAGCTTCCTGGGTCATCTGATGACCGTTGCCAGCCCACGGATGAGCTCTGGGGAAACACAAGACTTGGGGGCTGGTTTGTTGCCCTGACCAAGCTTCATTGTGATGTTCAGGTTGACAGACAGTGAACTTAGTGTTGCACTGGGCTGATTGGGACTGATCTGCTTACAAAGTTTGTAGGAAACTTATGTATGCCAGCTCACTGGTTACAAGGAGGGGCAGTCCTTCTCAGAGGTCAAAATGCCCACCTTTGCCATGCAGAACATCTTCACAACCCCTGAACACTTTTAATCAGATGGTTGCCTGCTATTGATCTGTGAAATCAGACCAAAGGGATGCTCCCAGTGGCATTTTCATTCAGGCCACAGGAAGTGTGGGAAATAATTCTTATATGCCCCAGACCAAATCTCCTTAACCTTGACCAGAGCTGGAGAAACACCGCCAAATTCTTGCTCTCATACTTTTTCTCGAACCTACACACTCTTTCGGGTTCTTTTTTTTTTTTTTTGTATGTTTATTCTCTTTTTAAATAGGATACTATTTTACTAAATTTCCATTTTCTTCCTTGAAATTACATTCCATTCATGCATCTCTGGCCACCTATGTCGCACTCCATGTGTCCACATCACCAATATCTTGGTGACTGCTTAGATGTGTAACTTATTTTCTATCCCTATGCACTGACCTGATGGTCAACCTCATGAACTTACATTCCAGCAGGAAGATATTTGTAATAAATATATCTGAAGAACCAAAAAAAATAAGATCGTGTGAGTGCTTTGGAGAAGCTGAACTACAGCAAGAGGTAGACATGATCTGCTCTGGGAGTTGGCTAAGGAAGTCTTCTCTGCAGATGTGACATTTATATTGAGAGCTAGAACCTCATAATTGCACTTTCAAACAATGTTCATTTCCAAGGTCATGTAGAGCCTTATATCTCCATCATAGATACTAGCATTGTTAAACGAATAGAGTCTGTAGATGGTTTTGTAAAATTTGTTATGAGAAGCTAATGGGGAAAATACTCATCTAGATAGTTCGAAAACTCTTCCATCATTAAACACGAGGAACACTGGATAAAATGGAACAAATATTTATAAATATGCTATTTTTAAATGAAATCCATTTTTAAGTGAATAAGTGAGCGCACAATAAAGTCAGAGAAATCACCGGTCACCAAAAGTAGTGAAGGAAATGAAAGTCAGTGAGGTCAACACGAGACCTGAAGTTTCAGCTGCTGCCGGGAAGGGTTTTGGATCCTAATCCCTGTGTAGGAACAGGAGATACAGCCTTAAGCCCTAGAGACAGGAAGTTGGAACTGAAACCACAACAGGAAGCCAAGATGAAGCAGTGTAGAATTTAAAAATAATTTTTTAAAAAAATCTATTAGCTTTGGGTAGAGATTTTTTTTTAAAAAAAGATAATATCCCTGAGGATTTATAGCCACATAACTATCTGATGTTCAAAATCATGCCATGGGCAAGATCTAGGAAACTCTAAGTTCAGATAAGAACATAAAAAGTAGTGTTTAGTTAGTGATGCTCCTGGAGTAACTTACAAAAGCAAATGCAAAACCTCTCTTGAAGAACATCCCCTTAGCAAGTTCTCTGTAGGGATTTCCAGAGATTAAATTCCAATGAAGGCAAGTTCATAATCTAAAACTGTAAAACATATGAGGAAACAATGCTATGAAAAAGAGTCACCAAAGTAGTATGTACAATACAGAATTAGAACCTTAAATACTATAATTCTTGAATAGAAATAATTTTTAGAAACAATTTAAAGGATTAAATATATAAAAGAGGGCGCCTGGGTGGCTCAGTCGCTTAAGCATCTGCCTTCGGCTCAGGTCATGATCTTGGAGTCCTGGGATCGAGTCCCGCATCGGGCTCCCTGCTCAGCAGGGATCCTGCTTCTCCTTCTGCCTCTGCCACTCCCCCTGCTTGTGCTCTCCCTCTCTCTCTGTCAAGTAAATAAATAAAATCTTTGAAATAAATATATATACATATATATAAATAAATAAAATAAGGTCTTTAAAAAATATTATTTATTTATTATTTATTTATCTCTCTCACTGAGAGAGAGCACGAGTCAGAAGAAGGGGGAGAAGCAGACTACCCGTTGAGCAGGGAGCCTGATTAGGGGCTCATTCTCAGGACCCTGGGATCATGACCTGAGATGAAGGCAGATGCTTAACTGACTGAGCCACCCAGGGGCCCTAATAAAAGAAGCTAAGGAAAAAGTACAAGAGTCTCTGAAAAAAAGATCAGACAGACCTGAAAACTGAACCAAATAGAACTTTTAGAAATGAAAAATATGGCAATAAAAGCTGAAGTCATTGTAGGTGAAAATATTTGCATATCACATATCAAATAAAGGACTTGTATCTGGAACATATAAAGAACTCTCTAAATAAAAAATTGATACACAACAATTTGGGTGGATCTTAAAGGCATTATACTGAGTGAAAAAAAAAAGCCAATTTCAAAGGGTTACAAGCTGCATAAAATTCTCAAAATGACAAAATTATAGAGAAGGAGAATAGATCAGTGATTGTCCAGAGTTAAGAGAAAGTTCAAGGAGGGTGTGACTATAAAGAGGCAGCAGAGGGCGCCTGGGTGGCTCAGTCGGTGAAGTGTCTGCCTTCAGCTCAGGTCATGATTTCAGGGTCCCAGGATTGAGCCTTGCATGGGGCTCCCTATTCAGCGGGGAGTCTGCTTCTCCCTCTACCTCCCCCCACTGCTCGTGATGTCTCTCTCAGGCTCTCCCTCTTTCTCTCCACCAAATAAATAAATAAAATCTTTAAAAAAAGAGGCAGCATGAGGGTGTTCCAATGTGGTGATGGGACAGTTCTGCATATTAATTGTGGTGGTGGTTATATGAATCTATATTGATGATAAAAGTCATAAAGACATTAAAATATGAGTACATGCAAAGACTTATGAAATCTGCAGTATAGTTGATAATATTGTGCCAATCAATTTCTTGGCTTCAATAATGCATTATAAATATTAATAGGTCACCATTGGGGGAAGCCAAACATGAACTCTCTGTGCTATTTTTGAAACTTATTATGATTCTATATTTAAAAATAAAAGTTAGGGGGCGCCTGGGTGGCTCAGTTGGTTAAGCGTCTGCCTTCAGCTCAGGTCATGATCCCAGGGGTCCTGGGACTGAGCCCCGTGTTGGGCTCTCTGCTCAGTGGGAAGCCTGCTTCTCCCTCCTCCCTCTGCCTGCCACTCCCCTTGCTTGTGCTCTCTCTCTCTCTCTGTCAAATAAATAAATAAAATCTTAAAAAAAAACAAAAAATATAAAGTTATTTCAAAATTGTAAAACGATGGAATACATATTTTTTGCATACATATATTTTAAAAAACTGAATGGGCATGTTCAAAATAGGTAAGTCACAGACAAAAAGAGAATTAATGAACGAGGAGACTGATCGGAGGAAATCATCCAAAATCAGGCGGTTCAGGAAGACAAAGGGATGGCAAATATAAAAACATTAAAAGACATGAAGGACAAAATAAGATGTCTAACATAAATCTAATAGGAGTGGCAGAAAGAAAACACTGAGAAAATGGAGGAAAGAGAATATTTGAATAGATAATGGCTGAGAATGTTACAAAATTGATGAAAGATACAAATCTGCAGATTCAAGAAACACAACCATTTGCAAATAGTATAAGTAACATTAAACCCACGCTCAGATGCATTTTAATGAACCTACAGAATACCAAAGATTTTTCTTAAAATAACAGGCATGATTTAATCTGTGGCTAATCACAATTTTCTTTTCATTGAAAAACGAATTGCTTGATTTTTTTTTTTTTACTTACATCTGAAATCTGCTATCCAAATACACTGATACCTAAGAATGTCTACAGTTTATTGCTTTAGGGAAAAAGTTTTAAAATACCCTGTACTGTGTAAACTTTAGTGCAATCTCAGTAATACGAGCTGAGTAAATATGAGAGGAACATGATTGTGGCTGGCCAAGAACTCAGTAAACTATAAGTCTGCCTTAGGTTTGCTCAACTTGCTTCTGCTCTGTAAACAGTGAATAAATCAAACCCACCCTTCCTCCCAGCCCAGTCGCGGTAATGGTTACTGCTTGGCCTAATGACAGCTCAGTGCAAACACCCTTCAGTTAATTTGTTGAGTGTTCAGAGGGTACAGGTTTAGCCCCACATATCCCTTTTACCTGAGATACCAGTCTCTGGCTTTGCACCCAGAAAACTGAACCAAGATAGAGAAGAAGAATGCCATTCTTTTTTCTTCTGCTTTATCTCTTATAGCTAGTAGGCATAGGGTTCTTCTCTGTGAATCAGGCAATTTCAGTCACTGTTTCAGCCCTGGGGTTGATTTACAAAGTAGACCAATGGCCTGAGAATGGACATTCTGTTTCTGACTCTTCTGGAAATCTCTGAGTCTTGTTTTTATCCATCTCTCAAATGGTGCAAAAAATAAAACACTACCGTACAGCTTCTCTTAGAAGAAATACAGTGTTACGGCTCTAAGGTCCATGGACGTATGTCTCACCATTCTCTTCTACTGCGACTTAAGCTGGAGGGGGGATGAAAACCATTTAATCATGCATTTATCTCTCTATAAACATTTTAGTAATTTGTCAAGCTAGAAAATAAAAAGGTGATTCTTGAGGACTAATTGGGACAAGGTGGAAGGATCTTCCATCTCTTCCTGTTTGAATTCTTGGTGGATGAGTGAGGGGTGAGGGGACATTTTCTTTGGAGTTGTTCAATACCAGGCATGCATACATAGGGCAGGTTCCTAAAGAAAAGGAGTCATGAAACAAACCCACTTATAATTTCCTCATTTGGGGGGCTTCTATGTCTCTCCCCCATTGAACACTCTCTCTGTTCTTCACACTGTCCATAGCTCTGTTGGGCTCTGACAAATGTATTTCTATAAACAACAGTTAGAAAGGGGTAGATTATGAGCTTCCCAGTTCTAGGAGTAGAATAACTAGAATGAGCTATGTAGGGAGGAAGGTGGTATTATCTCCTTCCATATCGAGATCCTTAGGCACATGGTTGGGAAAGGCTCCCAGCCTATCCTCTTGGCTCTGAAAGGGAGGTTCTGCTCTGTTCCCTGAAGACTTGCACAATTAGGTCATGCAGATGTCATACAAAGATGATTCAGTCTCTGACCAGAGGTCATCTTGATGCCTTCTTGGGCAAATGTTTAATATGGAAAGCTTTCAGCAAAAACTCACAGTAGAGAGAGATGCAAGATTTTTGCTTAATCTTTACACTTCTTGGCCTCAACTCTGGTTTTTCATCTCTTACCCATTTGCCTACTCTCCTTGTCTCTCTTCTCTCATCCCTCTTGAGCTCTTTGTTCCCTTTACTTGAAGTGCTGAAATCCTTTCAAAAATTGCTGTTAAATAAGGGAATGAGGAAATGGAAAATTGCTTCCATACTCAGGCTAGGAAATGACGGGAAATTCTGACCCTATCAAATAAATATACATGTGTGTTACCATCACTATGCATTATTCCAGTAAACCACAGCTGGCTAACATCACACCTACTTTTGAGAAGTAAACACTGTGACCATAAATGTTCCAAGACGACATGAAAGTATTTGCATCCCTTCAATTTCCCATTCAAATGATATGCATGGAGTTGGTATTTCAGTTGTTCCAAATAATAAATTATTTCACCAGGTTACATCCTTCACTTACACAAACCTCCAGGCTTTCTTTGCTTCCCTACTCCCCGCAGCTGTGACTTAGGTTTTTGCTACATAATTACTGTTTATTCAAAATCTCTCACTTGTTAGAGGAGTTACCACAGAGCTCTCACATTCAGCTTTCAAAATGTGATCACTCTTAGGTTTTGTTCTTTGTGCCAAATGTTGGAGGCAGCTTTTAGTCCTAACCAAAACATTTGCACAATGCTAATTACATTTATGTGGACCATCAAAATAAAGTCTGTAGAAGAATCAGTAAAAAATAGGCATCAGACGTCAAAATTACAATTTCAAATCTTTCAGAACAAAGGATCTTACAATCGGACAAAGCACAAATACAGGCACCTTCTTGCTTACGAACAGTAATAGAAAAACCAGCTGGGAAGTACTGAGTGCTCCCCACAGGCCAGACCTGTTCTGAGTGCCTTCCACACTTAATCTTTAAGCAACCATATGAGATAGGTAGTATTACCAGCCCATTTTATAGGCAAAACAAAACAAAACAAAAAACAAAACAAGGCACAGAGAGGAAATCATTTGCCCAAGGCCTCTCAGCTAGTAAGTAATAGGGTCTGCATTTCAGTGCAGGCATTCTGACTCCAGAGCCCACGCTTGAACCACTACTCCATATTCTAATTATGAAGTGCCCCTGGTCCCCCTTCCAACTCATCAACCCCTCATGCCCTCCCCACCACACCCTCCCCCATCATAGTCAGTGGGAGAAGCCCTGTAGGGCATCCAGCTCCCTCACAGCTGCCTTGCCTATTAAAGTTTATTTAAGAGATCTGGTCTCTGTCTTCTAGAAGTTTATAATCCAAATCAAACAGTATAAAGAGGCATATAATTTATAATCCAAGAAAACAACAGAAAGAGATGTATAAAAAGAACATATGAGCATGGGGGGGGCATAAAAAAAGTAGAGTTTGTACCACATTTGATCAGGGAAGCAGTGAGATTGGAGATGCATAACTGATAAACAGCCTCTGAAGGCAATTCCGAAGCCAGATTCCAACAGGGACTCCGCCAAGTCATGGTGCAGCAGCGAAACGGCAGCCCACACTTGGAATATTTGTGTAGAAGCATCTCTTTCTTTTACACCTACACCTTGAATAGCAAATGGCTTTCACCTCTCTCTAGTTGATTTAACTGGCTCTCCCTCTCTCCTCTTCTTTTCATCTCCCCTTCTTCCTTTATGTCTGTGTTCATTCCTTTATTCCAGGTCGTCATTTAACAGCTCCCTACAGAGGGTTGGTCTTCGAAGACCCTGTTCCAGGCACTCCGACAGCTGCCAAAAGCTAAAGGCAAAGTCCTCCTTCTCTTGGAGCTAACGGGCCACAGGATCAGCTTTTAAGAATACAAATATGATCCTGCCTACAACACTTAAAACCGTCCAATGGCTTTCCATTGCTCTTAGAATAAAGAACAAACTAGACCAGACAACTCCCTAAAGCCCTGAGCGGACAGCCCTGTCTCCTCCCCAGTCACAGACCACACGCTGCTCCTCTGTTCACGTCTCTCCCACCGTTTGTCTGCTCCTTGAATGTGCCAAACCAAGCGCTCAGTTGTAAGACCTGATAGTATCCTCTTTTGCCATTCAGAGCCCATATCCTGCTTCATAGGTGCACTCCTGTGATGATCGATTAGTGTTGACCTCCCCCACTGGACTGTAAGTTACAGGAGTGTAGGAAGGAGGTTAGAGGTCCCCAAAGAGATAAGACAAATGTCAGCTGAAATCAGATGGTGAAATTGCTGAGGTGCCAGACATTACTTTGTATGCTTCGGGGAGTGATGAATGGTTTTTGAGCAAAGAGGCAAAGTGATCAGAGGTGCGCTTTAGGAAAAGAGGTAAGCCTCATAGTAGGAAGTGAGATGGGATGGAGAGAGGTAGAGCAGGGGTCCATTTAGGAGGCTGAAGTCTTGAGTAAGAGGTATGAGATTGCACAAAGGTGATGGGAAAGAAAAAGACAGGACAGATTCAGGAGACTCGGCCAAGTCAACATTTGATCACTGTTTGGATGTGAGAACTGAGGGACAAGGAGAGTCCCCAAAGATTCCAACTTTTTCCATCAGGGTGTCTGAAAATGTAAGTGATGTCATAAAGAGAAATAGAAAAGTAAGACGGGGAGTCCCCTCTGAGAAGATGTCAGAATCAGTTCTGGAATTGTTCAGCTGGAGGCCAGCTGGGTGCTGGACCCATGGACTGGATGGAGCCAAAAGAAATGTCACGGCCAGTGAAGAAGAAAAGGTCATGGCCAACAGGTGCTGGGTGCACTGAGATGGTCCTCAGGAACAGGAGGAGGAGAAGGGGCAGAGAGAAAGGAGCTGGAAGGTAGGAAGAACCGCCAGAGAGAGCACATAGAATGAGGGAAGCCAGGGAAGGAGGGGTTCAGTAACTGGGAGAGGATGACACTGGAGAAAAGTCAGCAGAGACCTCGGCCAGTTACGGAAAGTCTGAGAGAGCAGTTTCAGTGAGTAGCATTTTGAGGGTAAAATCCACATTTCAGGCATGTTTCAAGACTACAGAGGTCATCAGGGATTCTGCTGCTGGCCTTGATTTAATTAAATAGGGCAAACACCAATATTTACTTGACCACTGGCCATGAACCAGGTGCTTTATGCTATTTAGATGATTTTTCACTACAGTCTTGTAAAGAAGATATCTTCACTCATTTTAGTATTTTAGTATCCATTATCACATAATTTACAGTTTAAAATGGAGCTCAGAAAAGTACTGTTAACTTCCCTAAGGACACACAGCAACTAAAGCCACTAGATTGTAAGTTCCACAAGGGCAGGAACCACAAGTTTTACTCACCATCATTGATGCCTAAATAGCAACGCTTGGCATATAGGATGGGATGACTTTTCAGATGAATGAATGAATGAATGAATGAACGGACTAGTGACATTTAGCATCAAAATTACGTCTAATTCCAAAGCCCATAAGCCTTCCAGCTACATATTGCTGCCTCTCACACAGGATTCATCCAACAGAAGGAATTATCCTATTGTCAACTTCTTAAAAAATCTCTTGAGAAACAAAAGTGAGGAAGTTGACTTTGCGAGAGGTATTATTTCTGAATAAAAGTATGTGATTATAACTTGACTTTGCAAATTACCCAGCTGAGAAGTGAATCAAATAATCAAGTCAAATAAAGCTAAATTTGTCCTGTGTTTGTCAAAGCTTGCAAGCAAGTAAATATGTATGAAATTTAAGAAGCATATTTTGGAAAGGAAGTGCCCCTCAACCCTCCCAAGAGTCAATCATGGGCCAAATTGTTTCAAATTATGGAGGACAGCTTTTCATATATATTTTTTAAAATTTTTTAGATCTATTTATTTATGTATTTTGAGGGAGAGTCTGAGTGTGCTCGCCCTCCCTTGGTGGGGAAGGGCAGAGGGAGAGGGAGAAGGAGGAAGCAGACTCCCCTCTGAGTGGGGAGCCTGATGTGGGGCTAAAGATCATGACCTGAACTGAAATCAAGGGTCTGATGCTTAACTGATTGAGCCACCCAGGTGCCCCTAACTTTTCATATATCTTTTGGAGAAAACTATTTTCCTAAAGTGACATTCATTCATATGTATTTCAGAAGACAAATTCATGGGAAATAGTGATCATATATTTAAAACTAGTTATTGGAAGTTGAAAGGAAAGTGATTCAAATTTAACTTCTATAGGATATAATTTTTGAGTTTTTTTATGAAAACATCTGGAAGAGGCATTTCCAAAGAAGGAAGACTTGAACAACAACAATCTGTTTCTGTTATGGGAGGCTGCCATCATACTGATTTTTAGCTTCTTCCACTAGGAAACCCAGCTGGGAGCTGGGAGGCTGGGTGGTTCATTAAAAAGTATTACAGATGGAAGTGAATATCAGGTCTGCCTCTAATTAAATGCAGGTCTGGATAATCAACTACACCTCTAAATATCAGTTTTCCCATCTGTAAAATGGGATTAGAAGTGCCTGGTCTATGTAATTTACAGAATTCTTTTAAAGATCAAAACACAACAGTATGCATTTTATGACAATAACATGTACAGATTGAGCAAACCACTGTGAACATATTTTTTTTAATTTTGTTTCAAAGGGATTGCTTTTTTCTCTCATTGTCTTGTCACGTACAAACTAGTTTTTATAGCTATCAACATTAGGATTAACTCAACCTTACCAGCATCACTGGTATGATGTATATTTAATTAAAGCACACTTTCCCTACCATATACTCAAAAGGATGATTAAAGCCATTATTTTAAATGTTTGTGACTCTTTCCTAAAGCCAAAGTTTCTGTTGAAATACGTATTGACAAACCCCTAAGTACAAGGTGGTGTGGTTGTGTACACATGCCACCTTCTTGGGGATTCAAAAACAGGTTTTTGGTTTTGAATAGCAATTAGTAACATAGTGCTGCTGTTTAAGCTATTAACAATTAAAGTTAATAACATTTTGTACAATTTCCATATAGTCTATTCATTAAGTAATCTTTTTACAGTTACATCAGGCCTGAACCCGCCCATTCAGAAAGCTTCAAATTATAGAAACAATATTGTTCTATACGAGTGACCGATTATGCTTTCTTTGGTCTACATTCTTTATTCTGCGGTGAAGTTGAGGCTTATAAGTCAAAACAAAGGAACTAATTTAATATCCACCAGTTTATACAGAACTCACAGTATCTATGACTTTTTTAAACTAAGATCTGTTAAAAAGAAATCTGTTTCAACAGATGACTGTGTACAATACCATGTGGTGAAAATGATTTCAGACTTATTAAACGACGAACTTGTTAAATCCTCTCAGTGTCTATTTATCAGCACAATATACACAGGAGAACTGTTGAGGGCATATTGAATAGATTTTAATGAATAAATTCCTCTGGAAACCACACACAAAAAAGATCAAAACACAATTGATAAGAAATGTCAACACTACACAAATGCAGTGTTATCATCATTGCCTGTTCCCTAAAAGATGTTTCTAATCCATTCCCACCTAACCAGAAGAACAATCTTCAAGTAGTTGCGTTGCTTTTGGGTTTTCTCTATGTCATCAAACACAAAATCAAATGGTTCTTTAAGAATTCTCCAGGCAAGGCTGCCTTTAAGCACTCTAGAAAGAAAATCGTCTTTGCTTATCTTACAAAGTTCTAGTGTTACAGATGTATGCCCCTTAGAAGCTTCCAGATGGTCCTGAGGTTTTGATTTCCCATGAAGCTTCTAGAATAATATATCCCCTCTAGATTTGAGGTTATGATTGTCCAATCCTGAGATGGAAACCCCCATTGGTATCTTTCCCCAAGTAAAACTCAAGGAGACCAATGCCAGGTTAGCTTCGGGAGTATCTTTCAAACCAGGAAGCCCTCTGAAACATGGAGTTTGATCTGCGGCTTCTTTTAGAGGGATGAGTTAGACTGCCATGTTCTCTCTATGGACCCAATCTGGGCTATGGTTGGAAAGAGGCCTGACTCCCAGGAAGCCAGTTGCCTTCTGACCGACTGCACACTGAGGCTGCCACGGCTTCTGTTGTTGGCCTTGAGCTGAAGTGGATAATGTTCTCTGACCAGGGGCTCCCCAATCCGGACACCCCTTGAATAGCTCTGAGTGGAAGCTCAGATGCTTAGAAGGTGAATAAAGAGAGGGCAGGCTGAGCACAGAGAGCTACTCCAGAGTCTTTGGAGAAGCCCAGAGCATTGGGCCCCAGCTTCAAATCTGAGGATTACTCGGAATACTGGAACAGAGGACAGTGGGAATGTTTGCCAACAAAAGTAATATTCACCATACATTTATTCAAAACTTCTTGTGTGCCAGGAACTTTAAATACAGCATCTCATTGAATCTTCCTAACAGCTAATTCTACTAGGTAGGTATTTTGGTACCTCTCTTACAAACAAGTAAACTGACACATAAAGCTCCATTTACACAAAATATTTATGGAGGACCTATTACTTTTCAGGCACGGAGAATATAGCAATGAATAAGGCACATTATTGTTGAAGAACTGATGGCCAAGAGATTCAGGAGCCAGAATTTAAATACAGATCTGTTCCGCTCAAAGTCTTCCTCCCTGGCTTCCAAGGCCACAATGGCTTTAAGTCATTCATTTGTTCATTCATCCAACGAACGGCAAACTATTAAGCACCTACTATGTGCAGGGCACCGTGCCAGGGACAGAGTGGACAAAATGATGAGTCAAACGAGGCAGAGCTGGTTCCCTTCTTCTTGGAGCTGCAACCCTGTCCTGCTGTCAAGGGGACTCCTCACCAGGGAAGAGCAACCCCCACCCCCCCACCCCCAAGGAGCTAAAGCCCTATCGCCCATTTTAGGCTGGTTCTCCAAGGCCTTAGTTCATTCCAGTTAGGTCAGGCATCACAATGGGGACATTCCTAGCTGATTTTTCTTTCCATTTATGGACAAAAGTATTTCCTTTGTTAGAGAAAATGTCGATTCTGGACCAATGAAATCATTTATAAATAAGAGGAATATAAGTAAATAAATAAATTAGAAGGACGAGATTTCCTGTGTTTTCCAAAGCCAGCAGCCATCGAGGTCTGGCCTCTGGTTCACCACGACCCAGATCCTCCAGGACTAGAGGTAGAAAAAGGGCTGGCTTTGTCCGGGGCCTGCGTCAGAGCCTCCGCAGGACCTGCACACTTGACCGTGCCGTCAGCGGCTCAAGCGTTCTTCCGGCTGGAATCGTATTTCTCTGACCGCGTGAACAGGACCGTGTGTGGCGAGTGCATATATTTGATTAGTGTGTGACTGACGCCCTGGTTCCCGCTGCCGGCAGGAAACCCGGCTCTGCCCAAACGTCCCGCTCCCTGCTGAAATCAAAGGGGTTCGCAGCCCCCCAGCTCCATCTGTTGACTATTTCAGGCAACTGTCATCTCCTCTCCAAGAGCCCTCTTTTATGTCCCAGAGGCTCCAAGATTCTTTCTGTTCCACTTTCCCTTAGCTTTTTGACTTCCGGATTCATTTTAGGACTAAATTCTGTATGACTAACCTTTGCTTTGCACACAGTGTAATTTCCTACTTGTCCTGAGTGTGCAGAAAAGAAACTATTGATGCCATTATTTCTTACTCCTATCAAAGAGGTTCAGGCTTCTGTTCGGAAAACCGCAGTCGCCTGCCTCTTCTGGGTGCTTATTGTAGGGTCTGGTGTCCTATCTCCTGGTTTTACCCACCTTTCTGGCCTCCCAAGGAAGCTCGTGCACACCTACCCTCCCACCCCCATGATGGCGAGATATTGTCTCATTTTCTGGGGTTCCCCTCAGGATGTCTCACCACGCCACTGAAATATTCTCTATTTTGTTTACCCAGCCCTTTCCTGTGATTTTCTCAATTCTCTGTGCATAAGATCTCAAGCTAATTAAGTATTTTGATGCATAGATGAGTGGATATCTACCCACCTTTGGCGTGGCTATTCCACAACAAACAGGCATCAGTGATGAAGATGGAAGTTTTCTTAAACTGCTTTCAGGTCAAATTTTGCCTTGATAGACTGGGTTGCCAGATTTAGGCTTGATAACATAAGGAAAAATTCTTAGTTTATGTCCTGGCACAAAACAAAATTTAATAAATGTTTATTTCCTTCCTTCCTTGGAAGAAGTCGCTCCGTCTGACTGTCTTAGAGAGTGTCTGTTCTTAGATATGCGCGAGCCTGTACCCGAAATCAGAGGAACCCAAGCTCTGCTCAGAGACATTTCCACCTTTCCAAAGAATTGTTCTGACAATCCAACATGGCAGAATTTGTGAGATAATAAAATCTTGGGGCTAAAACAGCCCTTAGAGATAATCCCTGCTGACGCGTAAGCAATTGGACAAGCTTTAAATAGATTAGTAAATTTAAAAATAAGCAGACAAAAAGATTATGGTCATTACTGGAAGATCCCATCTTGGCTTCTTGAGCACAGTCTCCGGTAAGCTGACTGTTGTGGCTCATTGTGCTACTTCTCCCAAGAAATGATCTACTTCCCTTGGGTTCATCAGCTTTGATATATGTGTTGCTTTAAAAACATAGCCGCCAACCTAGGTTGATCCTTAAAGAGACACTGAAGGTCCCTTGTGAGATGCTATAGCTTTGCAATTAGGATGACTTCCTCCAGAAGTGACAGGGCCTCTAAATCTGGGTGTCTGAGGAGGAAGCGGGTTGGCCTGGGGCAGAGAGCACAGGCTTTGGAGTCAGGCACACCTGGCTTTGAGCTCAGAGTCTGGCACTTTCTCGTTGTGCGACATGGTGTCAGGAAAGTCAGTAACTGATTTCTCAGACGCTTGCCTTCCTCATCTGCAAGATGGGAGGATGAGTACTTATCACTGGAGAATGTTGGGGAAGTTAAGGACCTTATGTGTACAACATGCCTGGCACATAATACACACCAAGTACCAAGGGTTTATATTCCTTGTTGCACATTTGAACATCACCGTATCAAACAGGATCAAAAGATATGTTATTCATGACTTATTATGCCCCTGAGAATGGGAAGGATTCGGCAGGAGGCTTTGCTAACAACATTTAAGCTGTACTTTTTTTCATGATAGTCCACATCCATTGGCAGAAATGGATTTTCTAATAAATATGATAACGAAGGCAAACGAATAGCACTTTTATATTGTCTTATGATTGAATCCCACTTTTGCTGTGTAACTAGATATGCCTTGCCTTGCTCTGTACAACATCTGTACAATATTTTCTCTTGTAATTTGCCTTCATTTTTTGAGTACATATCATGTATTCAATTAGGTGCTTGACATAGATTTTTTTTTTAAAGATTTTATTTATTTACTTGACAGAGAAAGAGAGAGCACGAGTAGGCAGAGTGGCAGGCAGAGGGAGAGGGAGAAGCAGGCTCCCCACTGAGCAGGGAGCCTGACGTGGGGCTTGATCCAAGGACCCTGGGATCATGACCTGAGCCAAAGGCATTCGATTAATCGACTGAGCCACCCAGGCACCCCTAGATTTTTCTCATTTAACCCTCGCAATGATCCTATAAAGGGACTGTCATTATTCCAATATTATAGATGAAGCTCATTGAAATTAGGTGACTTACCTGAGATGACATAGGCTTGCCTGACACTCAGCCCCCTCCAGATTTTGTGTACAGACCTCTGAAGTGTGACTTTTTATGTGCAGGCACGTCCTTTGAGTTCTTTTTCCCATGATGAAGGTGACTGGTACTCAACAGATATTTTTTGGATAAATGACTCTTCCCTTTCTCATCAGACCTTACTTTTAATCAGCCATGTCTTTGTGTTATAGCTAGCAAGGTCCATGCAATGGATTCTCCTTCTCTGGGCAAAGATATTCTTTCATTTTTGCTGAGCTAACCATGTAGGATGAAGGGAAGCATCGTGCATATTCTTTTGTAACTTACACGCTTTGTATGGTCTGACACTTGTTTACCCCTCCAGCCTCCATGCTCACTACTCTCCCTTAGGTTCCCTACATTTTGGCCACACTGGGCTTCTTCTGGCTCTTGGCAGCACCATGCTTCTCCAGGCCTGGGGTCTTCACATGCTGTTCCATCTGCCTGAAACACCAGTCCCCTCCTGAAGCGTTGAATTCTACCCACTCTTCAAATCTTAGCTTAAGTAAAACTTTCTCCAGAAGACTTCCTTGATGCTCTGTTTCAGTTAGCTGTTGTTGCATAACAAACCTCCTCTAGAACAACCATCATTCATCTGCTCACAAGTCTGTGATGGAGTTGGGCTTGGTAGGGAAGCTCATGTCTGCGCCGAGTGGCATTGGCTGGACTAGTCTGCCTGAGGCTGGAGGATCCAAGATGGCCTCACTCACATGTCTGGCCCTTCAGCTGGGATGGCCACTCTCTCCCCACAAGATTTCTCCAGCTGGACTTCTTCACACGGTGTTTGGCTTCCAAGAGGGTGAAAACGAAAGCTGCGAGGCACCTTGAGGACTATGCTTAGAAGGCCCCTCATGTCCCTTCTGCCATATTCTACCGATCAAAGCAAATCTCAGGGCCAGCGCAGATCAAGAGGAGGGAAAACAGACTCCATCTCTTGGAGCGGCAACTGCTTAGAGGGTTAGGAGGAAAAGCTGGTGGCTGTCTTTACAGCATCTCTACACACTCCCAAACTAGAGTAGCTCTATTATACACAGCACCCCCTTCTCTGTACAACTAAAAGCACCTGTAAGTACTCATTTACTGTCTACATTCTCCTATCACCTCCCACACTGTAAAATCTATTAGAACAAGAACCCTGTCTGCCATCTTCATTGCTAATTGTAATATGGAGAGAATGAATGAATGAATGAATGAATGAATGAATGAGTAGATGAGCATATTATAGTCCAGGCACCAGGTACAAAGCAAGTATTGTGTAATGAGTGTAGCTTTCTTTTCTCAGTGATCATAAGCTTCACATTTGAAGTCATGCAACACTTCCTCTCTTCTGGAAATACGGACAGGCATCTCATGAGGATTGAAATTTGACTACCATTAAAGGCACAGAAAAGGTTAGTCTTGGAAAATTGTGACTTCTCTAGGAAGTAAAGGCAATGATCATGTTATCAACAATCTGTCTTGAAGTTATTGTAACATGACTTGTTTTTTGGTGCCTAGAAAGCTGTTACTGTGATACTAGATTATCTTGCCTTGTTGACCTTGATGTCTAGAAGTAGCTGTTTTGGAAACACGATGGAAAACCCCTTCCCCCATCCCCATCTGCCTTTTTTTCCCCCTTAATATTAATGAAAACCAGAAGGGGATTTTAAGAGAACAGCAAAACCAAACATGGCTATGCAGCATTCACGGGAATTTGTTTTAGAAACTCACATTTCAAATGCTAAATTAATTGCAGGCTTATGAGAACGAAGAAGAGAAACTTCTGAGAACTAGAGAAAAAAAAAACAAAACAGGGAAATCGATCAATGTGCATTTCTTTTGATGTTCTTTTGCATGAATACAGAACAGGATGTGAGGCACAGGGAAACTGGGACTTTTTCAGCCAGAGAAGGGCTTGAAAAATCTGGTTTTGACCTATGAGTCATCTGATGCACAGATGCCAAATCTGGGGCCTTTGCTGGTTGTTGCCCATCTCCTTGGCCTTCATCTGCCTGAGCAGCTGAGCTGGGCCAAGGCGGATGACAAGCAGAAATTGGCTTATCAGCCACCCTTACATTGTGTTTTCTGTGCTCCTCTCTAAACTAATTGTGATTAGGTGCTGGTAGTGTTTGCAAACTTTGCTAAGAGTAAATGAGTGCCTGTTGGCAATAATTGTTCATTGCAATTTTTAAAAAACAGCTTAGTAAGGAAGAACGCCAAGTTGCTTCAAATTCCTGTAAATATATACATATATACATGTATACATATGTTTGTGTATATACATGTATGTGTGTGCATGAGTACGTGTGTGTAACTTTTCTTTTTCAGCAGATTGCAAAGATAGAAATAGAAGCATGCAGGCAAACATGGTCTCTTAGCCTCACAGCTCAAACACTCAGCATCTCAGAGCTGAGTGGCATGTTTTTCATTTGGATTTCTAGGCCTGTGTTCAGTATTTATTTCTTTATAAATACATACAAACAAAGTCTCCAGGCAACCGTCATGAAAGAAAGGCAACTAGTTCTGAAAAGCAGAATAATGACTTTCATTTCATTGTTCTTTTTTGGCTCCTTAGAAAAGGTTTCCCACTCTATACCCAACAACTACCCCCTGTACATTCCCCAATAAAAACAAAGTCGTTATAGGTTTTTCATCACCAAACGGGGAAATTTCTTGAGCCTTAACATATTAATTATCAGAGGCAAATGCCTTTACAAAATTCCATCAGCTAGCACCCTAAACTGGCGGTCTTTCCAAAGACAACAGAAATCACAGAATGCAGGAGTTTTCACTGGCCTCGGGCATCTGCATCCTCTGACTCAGCCCGTCTGCTTCCACTGCTGCACGGTTGCCTAGCAACCTGCCACCAATCAGCCCCACTCCTCCGGCTCCTTTCCTTACGCTGGTCCTCGCAGGTTTTTCTTTTCTGAATGTGTTTACTCTGCCATAACAGCGTCTGAACGACGCGTTACCTGCAAGGATGGCTTAGAAGGTGTTTAGGACAGGGTGGCGCCTGGCTGGCTCAGTCGGTAGAGCATGCGACTCTTGATCTCAGGGTCATGAGTTCACGCCCCAAGTTGGGTGTAGAGCCTCCAAAAAAAAAAAAAGAAGAAGAAGAAGAAGACGACGAAGACGAAGACGTTGTTCAGGATAATATCATGGCAATCCTTGAATGTTAAGCTGCAGACTGTCTCCCTCATTTGGGAAGTGGGAGGGAGCCCACTGCTATTCTGAAGCACAGTAGCGACAAGATCAGTGCTTAGGAGGTTTCGAGATAACAGAGCATAGTGACCCCATGGGAATGGAAAGGAGGGTGCCCTGGATAGCGATATGGGTGCAGGAAAAGCAGGGTCAGGTTGCGCAAGAACACACATTAGGGCACGAGATGTGAAGCTGAGTTTGCCTGCACTGCAAAGCCAGTGTTCTTTTCTGTATGCCATTTTGCCTCCTGATGAGTCCTGCAATGTGGTCCCCAAGAGAAGAGGCAAAAACCCACACGTGGCTGGATCTCTGCATATTGTCAGTAATCATCTAGTGAAGCCCCCTACGACATTTTTTAATGCCCAACACCATAGCAAACAGGAGATACGCTCCTTTTACAAATGTTCTCCATTCTTCTCCAGATGGCAACTCTTCTGCCTGCTCCAGCTTTACAAGCAAAACACCTACTTTCGTCTTGGAAAGAATCAATGGACAACCTATTTGCAGCCTGACACTCAAAGGGAGAGGTAGAGAACTTTGAGGCACAAATCCTCACTAAGGATCAGGAGGAGAAATGGGGAGAAGTGCTCTGAATGATAGGCAGCCACCCTTTAACTCTTAAAGATCAGGAGCTGACTCAGAAGTTGAAGCAGATGTGGCCAGAGATGTGGCCATTGCATGAGCTCACGAAACCTTCTCTCTAGAACATTCTGATTAGCAAGCCTTGGCTCCAGCAACAGACAGCCTCTGAGCCTGTTTATTCTACTTTCCCGATTCACAGAAGATAGATGCTCCTTGGCATAGCACAAGTCAAGGGACAATTCCTAAGTGACCCTCCCCGGGAGGGGGCTAGGGTCACATAGGTCAGCTAAGACCATGGGCCTTAGAAGAGAGAGGGTAGTGGTGAGTCAAGCCATCACCCCAAGAGATGTCCCCTGCAGCGTGATGACGAGACACTGCAGGCAAGGCCCCAGGAGAACCAAGATCGTGGTGGGCATGTGGGCAAATGTGAGACCTGAGCCAGGGACCCAGAGGAATGAAGGATGGGAGAGCAAGTGTGGTGACAGTGACGAATAACAGTTCTCAGGCACCAACCTACCTGTGCGGAGCCCCTCCCCGAGCTCTTATTCATGCTAACTCGCTGAGTCCTCACCAGCGAGTCCTCACCTGACTGTACCATCCAGGTGAGTAAGCCCAGGATGGAAAGCCGCGGCAACTTTCCCCAGGTACGCACAGGGGAGAGTGGCCTCTTGGCTTTGAGCCCAGACACGTCAACTCCAGAGGCCTTGTGCCTCACCGGTATTTCAGTCAGCAAATGGGGCGATGACATACGAGTTCTTGCTCTGACAAGGACCCCATACGCAGCCACAGGTTGCGGTCAGGGCTGCTGGGGGCGTTCGGTTTGTGTTTGGTTGTTGTTTCAGATCAGCCTTATTCACCACTTGACAAAATGCATCCAAGGAGTAGGTTTTTTATTTTATTTTTTATTTTTTAGGATTTGTGGTAAGGAGTAGTTTAATACTTAGACTTACTTAGAAAGACTTCACTAATACTTAGACTTACTTAGAAAGACTTCACTAATACTTAGACTTACTTAGAAAGACTTCACTCTTCAGGCTGCACATGTGTCCTCACATATGCATCTGTCCACATCCCTGTGGCTATGACAGCCTATTACAGCCCCATAACGGTAACGCCAGTCATGTCCCCTAACGTGCAGTCCGTCCCAAGTACCGACACTAAACTGTGCCATCCAGGCATGGGGCTGTTCCCAAGGGTGCCCACATCTGGACGTGAGTATTCACATAATCTCCCTGTCCTTTCTAGAGGATGGCATGGTATATACCTCTCCGGGTTTCATGGTTACTTAGAAGTTGCCACTATTGTTACTTTGAGTTCTTCCTGGGGCACTCTTTTTCTTGAACTAGACCTTAAGCTGTGTTCATATACATCCTCTAGGGGCATTCCTACGCCAACAGCTATGGATTTTTATACATGCATCCAGAATCAGGAAGGGGGCTGAGGGGTGAGGCAACAGCTTGCGCAGATAGACTTTTTTTATCAGACCAACCACCAGAGGGCGCTCTACAGGAATGGCTTCGGGGAAGGGAGCAATTTGTGCATTCACAGTCCCCAGGGGAGTCAAAAAATAAGGTCTTTAGTCAGGAAGGAATATGATCTGGGGCTACATTTCTGTCATGAAGATTTGCCATCTACTTCCTGCATGTTTGGCTAATTATATTTTCTCAGCTCCCCTTAATTACATAGACCAGATGTTTTATGACTAGAAATAAACACAAAAAGAGAAAGAGCATCAAAGATAAATCGTCTACAACGAAGAGTCATAAATTGAAAGAAACTAACAAATTAAGTAGTCTAGTCACTGCCACACTTCACTTACCACAGTCCATCTTCTCAATTCAATTAGTTTTAGCACTGAGTGTAATGGTTAGCATTTTTAAAAATTGGGGCCAGAGTCTTTGGTTCTTTTCTTTTCTTTATTCGTTTTTGAATAAGCAGTAAAGTAAAACAGTGAAACATCAATGCTAATTTCCAGATCCTTTAATGGAAAAATTCATTAACTAGAGAATGTGGTACAGAAAATCCTTTGGTAGTGCTCATTTTTTAAAATTAATTTTTAACTCTACAAGTAACACATAAATATATTCTCCTTGTTAAAAAGAGAAATTACAGGTATGGATCAAGGCCCCTTTGAACAACACCACAGTCCTCCTAACCCCCTCCATCTTCCCAGAGATAATCATGATTTCCTGTTACTGTGTTTTTTTCTAGAATTCTCTTGAATTATTTAGGCAGGTGATGATACTCCAGCAGAAGGGCACATTTCTCTTATACTTGCCTGAACATCCAGGCTTATGCATTTCTGCTCCTCAGGTAAACCCCTGGCAGTCATGTGAGTGGGGACATCAGGGGAGAAAGGCCAGGCTCTGCGAAGCTTGCACATGATGCCTGGAGCCTGGCTGCTCTCAGGGTCTGTTTCAGCACAGGAACAGGAAGTTAGAGGGGGAAATAAAGGACTCTAGTTTTTGTTGTGTGTTCTTGACGAGGCTATTCCTAATTTTTCATTAGCCTTTTCACATCTTACATTTTCATTATTAAAGTGGAGGGAGTATGGGAAGGCATGAAGAAGACACCATCATTTTTCCTAGCTCCAACATTCAGTGATTCCTGCATTTGGTGAACTGGCCCCCTAACAGCTCCGTAGAAGCCAGTGTCTCCTTGATTCCCTCTGGGAAAATGGCTGCCTCCATAGGGTGTTGGAGAGCACGCTGCGCCAGTCCCATCCAGACGTCTACCCCGGGATGAAGCCACATAAGCAACAGGCAGGAAGGCAGAGATAAAGTGAAAACAGACCTTTTGAAATATTAATCGAGGCCCTCCTTTTTCTCATTGTTAAAATCAGACCAGACTTACCGTGCTAGGGAAGAAAAGACACTGAAGAACCCCTGTGAGAACAGTTAGTTCCATTCTTGACTTTGAGTTCCAACTGTCTTGGCTTCAATGGCACGAACAAAGCAGTAAGGGTGGGAGTTGGGGTAGATTTCTTTGGACTCAAAAAGCCTAGCTTTAAGTATCTGGGGCCAAACCCGGAGGACTCAGAGCCTAGAACAGGGTTGTCAAACTTTCTCCATAAAGAGCCAAATAGTCCTTATCTTGACTACTCAACCCTGCCATTGTAGTCAGCAGCTCACAGACAATAAGGAAACAAATGGGTGTGGTCATGTTCCAGTACAACTTCATTTACATAACAGGTTGTCACCAGATTTGCCACACAAACCCTGGTTTGCCAACTCAGGCCTAGAGTGTATTTGGGAAACCAGAGACCAGGGGAGGAGTAAGATCCTTTTGTGGTCTGGAAAGAAAGTCTTGGAAGGGATTGGAAAAGGAAAGCAAGAAAATTTAAATGCTAGTGTTGCATCCATCTCTTTTGCCCTTACCTCCGTGTTGAATCTGGGTGGAAGAGGGACTTAGTAATAAATCCTGGATAGTCTTGGAGATTTGGGAACAGAGGGTTTTGTGGCCAGAACATTCCACTTAACTGTAGGAGGAAACAATCCCCCCAAATACCCCACATCAACGTAAGAGGGCCACAAGGAAGGAGAAAAGCAGTGTGGTTGCTTTAGCAGAGAAGGTTTGAGCCAACCCTCTTACATCTCCAGGTCTTCTTTGGCTCCCACAGGGCAAAGAGGAAATCTGAGCTTCCCACATACCCCAGGAAGGTGTGGAAGGTGGCTCTGGAGAGTCCTGGGTGGGCCTTGAGGACGGTGAGGAACAAGGTTGAGCAGACCCCATAGCAGGGCCAGGCAGTAGACAGCACAGAGGGAAATCGCCCTTGCTTGAAGCCAAGTGGATACTTGGTCGGCAGAGAAAGCCCACCCAGTTGCCAGAGCAGTCCCCAAGACTGGCCTCACCAAGAGAAGAGACAAGTGACATCATTTTGGGTGCCCAGGGAGAAGAGCCTGCGGAGGACCATTGCATCCTCCCTAACACCATCCATGTGTTTAGTTTTCGTGGTGGTGACTGCTTGTGAGAAGGCACTGACATTGTGGGGGCAGAGGTGGATGAGTCCCGAGCGTATGGGCCTAGGGCCTCTAACAGATTTCTTTCCACAGCTGCTGCTTCTTCTTCTCAAGGGAAAGGATCATCCGGCATCTGACACAGTGCTTGCGTGTAGTAGCTTGAATTCATTAATTAGTTAATGAATACCGCTACCATTTCCTCTTGGTTCAGTTATTGCTTGTCGTTGTTCCATAACAATGACCAGGCTGCACTGTAATTATTTGTGGAGCTGCTTGTCTCCCTGATGAACTCGAGAGAAAGGACCGTGTCTTTCTGATTTTTATAGCTCCAAATTTATGTAGATAGATAAACTGTAAAATGAATTTCTGAGCTGGAGCACAGGGAGACGGCATGGTTGGCACAGGGCTGGCCGAGTCGCAGCAGGGCGGGTGACAGTGTGCATCACGTGGTGCTGTATTCTCCAGCATGCTTTCACACCCATGCTAAATACCTAGACCATCATCTGAACCGCAGAAGACATTTTCTGAGATGGAATAGTACAGCCCTTTAAGGTATTTTTGTGTTTTCATTCTACCTCAGTTGATTTCCACAAAGGGACTCTGTGGGCTGGTGAGGAACATGGAACTTTGCACAGAAAGTGCACAACTAACACGAGCTGGCTGGGGATAAATGGCCTGCTCCATCGCCAGGAAGAGGGAGTTACTCTTTCCTGCTCAGAGAACATACGACAAACCCTGAAAAAGGCGGGGCAGTTTTCACATCACAGCGAGATGCTAATGTTAAATTAAATAAAGAACACACACGAAAAAAAGGCAGCAGCACAGATGGTGTGGAAAAAAAACAAAACCTCAACCTTCCCCAGATGACAACTTTTGTTGAGAGCGTAACATGGACCTGTCTCCAGCATCTGAAAATGTTTCCACCAACTATAACAGTTTGTGGTGGAACTAGACAATAAATTAAATTGATGGCTCACCTGTATTCGCTTTCTATTGCCGCTGTAACAAATTACCAAAAACTTAATGGCTTAAAACAACACAAATTTATTATCTTTCAGTCTGGAAGTCAGAAGTCCTAAAATCAAGGTGTTGGCAGGGTTGTCTGGAGACTCTAGGGGAAAATTCATTTTGTGCCTTTTTCCTGCTTCTTGAGGCCTCCTGCATTCTTTGTCTCATGTCCCCTTTTTTGAATTACTCTAACCTCTTTCTGTAATCATGTCTCTTTCTCTCCCTCTGACCCTCCTGCCTTCCTCTTATAAAGGACTTTGGCATTACTTTGGGACCACCTAAATAACCTAGAATAGTCTCCCTATCTCAACATCATTAACTTAATTACAACAGCAAGTCCCTTTTGCCATCATGGCAACGTATTCACAGGTTCCAGAGATTAGGACAAGGATGTTGGTGGGGGGAAGGGGATGTTATTTAGTCTACCACACCACCCAAGGCATGGTGCCAAAACCAGAGCATGACTGTTGCAGGATAACTTCCCTTGATCAGCTTGACCCTGGATGAGAAATTCAAGGTCTGGACTGACCCCCAAAAATGGGCAGGCAGAGCGCTTTTCATCCTTTCCTCTCCCCTGGCCCCACCTTGTCTACATTTGCACAAAGACTGTCAGAACCTAATTAGGAAAGAAGCGAGACTAGGACTGGGGGGCTGGGAGAGGCACACCCCATGCCAGGGCACGTGTTTCCTACAGGTGAAGTGCCGTGGACTGGGCAGCTGACCAGAGAGCCCTAGCAGAAGTGCATTCTGGGAGCTGTGGACTGGCGTGTCCCAGCTCTGTCAGATTACCTGAGAGCCAAGTAGTGGAGATGGGGACGCCACCTATTGACGGCCAGGAGAACTGCTTGAGATGAATGACAGCTAGACCGAGACCTGTGCACAATCCCCTGCCATCCATCTAAGGAGCTGAAAAGGGGCTTTGGTCTCTCCTTCCTTGGGCTGGGAGTTCACATATACCATCCGGAGAGATCTTTCCATATCTGAGCCACAACTGAGAGCTAAATTCAAGTTCTATCCTTTGGCATTGTTAGGTCCAAGCAAAACAAGGAATAAAGATGACCACTTCTGGTATGAAAGCTAATGTAAGTAGGACCAATCTACCCACTGAGAATAAGTCAAAGTACTGGATGAATTTTTTTTAAAAAAGCATCAAAGAACAAACAAGGTAGTGAGTAATTGCTGGGTTCAAATCTAGGTGAGGATAGGAATCCAGAGAGGTAAGCCCAGCACTCAAAGCTGCCTTTGTCCTTAGGGGACTTCCTGATCCAAAAAAAGCAGTTGAAAACCAAGCCAGTTGATTTCCAGGCTCAAGAAGACAAATGTCAAAATCTAGAACCCACCAAAAATATGTACTATGTTAAAACATCTTTTCTTTAAGCTGAGACCCCAAAGGGCCAGAGCCTCAGAATGAGGTGAGCTGGAAGAAAACCTTGCAGGGACCCACAGCCGAATGTTACCATGCCCAGGTGGCTGAGGAAAACTCAAGACTTGAACTTAGTTAAAGGGAGCCCTGGACTAGTAATACCCCAGGCACCCAGCAAAAATAAATGAAAATGCTACCAGGATGGGTATGTCCTCATCCTAGGGGGTCTTCATTATTATTACAGTGTTCCAAATACAATGATCGGCACATAGTGAAAGATAACCAGACACACTCAGAAACCAGAAACTGTAAGTTAAAAAAGAGCAGAAAGACCAGACAACAGAAATAGACACACAAAGACCTAACAATTTTCATATGCAAACTATAAAACAGCTATACTTATTATATTTATAGAAATAAAACACAGGCGTAAATGTTTTAGCAGGGACCTGGAAATTGCATTCAAAAAGTAATAGGGCAGGGGCGCCTGGGTGGCTCAGTTGGGGTTAAGCGTCCAACTCTTGATTTCGGCTCATGAGATCAAGCCCCACATCAGACTCTGCACTCTGTGGGGGGTCTGCTTGAGATTGTCTCTCTCCCTTTGCCCCCCCTTGCTAGCACCTCTCTCTCTCTCTCTCTCAAATAAATAAATCTTAAAAAAAAAAATTAAAGGTAATAGGGCAGAACTGAAAAGAACCAAATAAAATTTCTATAATTAAAAACTGCAATAAGCAACATGAGTAGCTCAGTAGAAAGATTTAATAGTAAATTATACGTGGCTGAAGAGAGAATTGCCAAACCGGAAGATGGGAGGAAGAAACCATCGGAATGGAGCACAGAGAAACAAAGATGGAAAATATGAAAAAGAGTAAGAGATCTGAGGATCCAGTGGGAAGGTCTCACAGGTTTTTTTGAAATTCCACAAGAGGAGAGGGGAAAGCATGGGGCAGAGGCAATATCTGAAGAAATAATTGGGGTATGGCTGGCATCCGGATCCCTGAATATTCCATCAGTTAAATTCCCAAAACGCTCTGGAGTTGGGGGCTTGCTTGGCCCAGAGTGCAAGGAGGTCCTCTAGGGGGCAGTGTTGTCTAATGTCAAATACCGGTCTGAGCGGTTCAGATAGGAAAAAGCCCAATGGTTCAACTCTGTTGGGAGAGGAGGCAGTTAGCTTGCCTGAGAGGGAAGGAGTGCGCCTACCTGATTAAGTTACATGTGCAGAGACTGGAAGGCGAAGAGAGGGGAAGGGACGGGCGGCGGGGGGCGGAGGACGGACATGAATGACTCCTAAAAATGCAAATGAGTTCCCCACCTGGGGTATAGGTGCGCGTGAGGAGATGATAGAGAAGACCCCAAAGGGATAGGTAGAATGGGACAGGAAGAAGCTCATGGGCCATAAGGACATTCAAGTCCGTTCTGTGGGCTGTGGATGGTATTCAAGGGTTCTAAGAAGGGAAGCGGCATGATCAGACTCACCGGTTAGGAGAACCACGCTGGGAAGGGTATGGAGAATTGACTGGAGCAGGGAGAACGAGGGCTGTGAAAGTCATCCAGATGAGAGCCGAGGGTGACCTGCCTAGGTAACGGCATTTAAGAAATGGCAATACCAGATCTTGGTAAGGGTGCAGCAAATAGGCATTTTCACACGATGCTGTTGAGATAGTCAATTGGTGCAACTTTAGGGAAAGCAATTTAGGACAATGCAATAAAAGCTTAAAAATTCCGCTTCTAGGGTTTATCCCAAATATTTTAAAATGTGCAGTCGATCTCAATATTAATTATAAGAGGAAAACAACCTACATACCCCACATTGGGGGATCAATCAAATATATGTACACAAATAATATCTATAGGTATTAAAAATCATATTGTAAAAGATTCATTTTCCTCTTGATGCTTTTATCTTTTAATTTTTTTCTATAATTAACACGGATCACTTTTGTAATTAGGCACAAATCAATGAAAAACGTTTAGAGTTTATGAAAACATTACAAAGAGTGTTTCCAAAGAACACAAGGAAGAAGTTCCAAAATGAAGCGACGCAGGGCATATGCTTTGGCCTCTGCATCATAAAAACGAACGGTATCATATGTATAAATGGCTCCACCCAGGAGGAATGCAAGTAGGACCACATTTTATTCATTTCTCAAATTAACCAGCACCAGTTTGAGTGCCCATCCTCCAGGCTGGTGGAAAGTCATGGCCTTCTCCTTGCCCCCCATGGGTCCCCTTCAATCATCCAAGGACTTTGTTGTAGGCAGTTCAAAGCTGGACACTGGCAGGCTTTTATTCCTGAGCAGAGAAGAACCCTAGTTTCTTTAAGCCTACTGTTGCCTTCGTCAGAGTTGCTCCTTGCTTCACAAAGCACTTTGGCCAGCTTGGGTCTTCCTCTATCCGTCCTGCGCTGCTGGCGCTTGTGTCCCAAAGTCATGCTGCAACAGTCATGTCCTTTGAAGGGAGCAGACTTGTGAGCAATCCCACACTGATAGCTGGGAGTCCAAAAGGGCAGGGCTCATATGATTTTTCCAAATCAGATAATCTCTGGGGGCAACCGTTCAGTGTCTTCCCACTTTTCTTCTCTGGCTCCCACTTATGAAGTCTGCAGCCCCCAGAAGTCACTGGGGTGAAATCCTCTCCTGCTCACAAGAATGCCAACGTTCATAGCAAGGTGAAACCTACCGGTGTACCAGAAGTTTCCATGTCTTGGTGGATACCAGAGCAGTGCTGGGTTCCACGGAAGAGAAGACAATAGCCTCCTCCCTAACTCTTGCCTGAAATAGCTCAGACTGTACCCAGAGCCTCAAAAGTTTCTCTCAATTTCTTCACCTCTGGGCATAACGCTTTTCCGTGAGCCCACCAACTGTCCCCATAAATATAGTTAAGTTTCTGGCCTTAAAACCTATGTAAGGAGACAAAAACAAAACAAAACAAAACAAAAGCAAACAAACCAAAACCAAAACCAAATAACCCGTGCCTATCCTTCACCTTCAACCCAATCCCTCTTTCAACCACCGTTGCACAAATACACTGCAGGTGTGGGAGTGAGCGCACAAAGAGACTCTGGACCATGGGGATGGAGACGTTTGCTTTGTTCGCAGTGTTTGAGTCCCCGCTCAGCAAGTCAAAAATGCCCCCCACGCTCACCAAAAGTACATAAAACAATTCTTGGCTCATAAAATGCACTCAGTAAATGATCGTCAAGAGCAGCTTCGGTTACGGAGTCAGACCTGCACCAGTGTGAAGAGCACTCGGAGCTTGGTGTTTACAACAAGGCAGAGCCACTGGTTTCTCACTTTGTTTTTTCCTTCCTTTGCCATGTCCTCTCCTCTCTCTCTTCCCTGTCCATCTCCCCTCAGCTTTCTCTTTCTCTTGACTCTTTACTGAATTCTGTGATTAATTATAATAGCTTGAATCAATTCTCTTGAGTTTTGCGGATAGAAAATCATGTCATCTGAAAATAGTGATACATTTAGCTCTTTTCCAATAACGCCTCCTTTCCTTTCTTTTCTTAGTGCACCGGACTTGCCTTTCTTATGACACTCACCGCCAAGGGAATGTTAAGGGGAGTGACCATGAATAGCTCCATTTTATTCTTCATTTCAGAGGCAATACCTCTATTATATAACTTGGTATGCTATCTATATCTTCTGTAATATATATACCTTCTATATGCCCTCCTATACCATATTTGGTAAATAGTCTTTTTCTATTTTACTAAGACATTTTTTAAGCCAGCATTAGGTTTTGAACATTATCAAATGCCATTTTGACATGTATTGATCTCTTTTTTTATGTGTACTAGAATTTTGATAAACCATACTGTTCTTACGATCTAAACCCAGAAAATTTCCTAAACATCCATTAATCAAGAATGGATAAATAAATGGTAGGGAATTCACACAGTGGAATATTATATGGTCATGAAAATGAATGGCCTATGACTGCATGCAACAGTCTAGGTGGATCTCATAAATATAATGTTGAATGGAAGCAGCTGGGCAAACATCATACCTATATGGTCCCATTTATATAAAGTACAAATGCAGGTGCATCTAATCTGTGCTGTTAGAAGTGGTAGTGATGACTGAACAGGAACGTGAAGGGGGGGCCCCTGGCGTGCTGGTGTCTTCTGTTTCTTGATCTGGGTGCTGTTACATGGATAGGTTCAGTTTGTTAGAACCTGCCTGGATCACAGGGAGAAGTGATGAGGGCTGTGACAGAGGGCAGGGGGCTAACTCCACCCAAAGGTAAAAGCAACTACTCAGTTTCAACCAATTGCTACAAGTCAGGAATACAATATCAAGAAGCCAGAAGTCTGGATTTTTACGTGAAATCTTCCTTTTAAATATTGCTTTTTACAAATTAAAACCAAACACAAACAAAGAACACTGTATCAGCCAAACATATCAGGTCTGAGGGCCAGACTTAGCTTATGAATCCCGAACTCGCAACCTCTGTTTAGATTTGGCAGGGGTGATTAAAAGCTCCAGCTGACTAAAAGCTGACCAACTTCTCTGGGGGTTTTGCGTTCTCCCTGATGGAGATGCTCTTCAGATATGGCAGGTAAGGGTCATTTACTAAAGTTCCAAGCTTTCATTGTTACCTCACATATGCCACCCCCCCAAAAAAAAACCTGGGTGAAAGGGGTGAAAGAAAAGTTTTGGGTCCCCCTAAAGCCCACCACCATCCCTTCATGTTCTATAATGGCCTCACTCAGAAATTGCTCCTCATTAGTGGGTTCGTTTCTCAAGGGAGCGTGACAGAAGAAAATGAGGCAGCATTTGAAACAGAATGGAATCTGCCACAATGGGGCAGTATAACTACATCCTGCCCACAATCCCTAACCACCTGGGCTTCCGAAGTCCCAGCCCCAGACCCCCGAAGAGGAGCCTTATGCAACGCAGGCAGAGGTCAGAGGGGAGCAGAAAATACATTTGGGATGCTATGATCTCTGGTTTAGGACAAAAATTGAACTGAAAAATAGCTAGGTCCATGTTTTGAGCAAAGATCAAGAGGGAAGTCCAACAACAGAGGAAAATATATTAGCAAGGATCTTACTGGTGTTTTTCCCTTGGGGATTTCAAGATGGATAGTTTTCCTTTATGAGTTAGACAGGTAAACTTCTTGTCACTGACCCTGCTGTGCTTTAGAGACAATCTAAGTGAAATCTGCTTTTATTAGCAACAAACATCCAATTTCTTTTTTCTATTCAATAGAGGGGAGAACTAAATAAACAGACTCGAGCCTACAAAAAGATCGTTTCCAAAAGTGTGCCGCTGGGTGAATGTTTTGAAGGTTAGAATGCATTTTTGCACAGAAACAAAGTGATATCTGTGGACTAAGTTTTCATAAACAAGTCAAAAGAACCTATTTGGCCCATAATGAAATTAAAATATTAATTTTGCAATTAAGATGAATAGAAAATAACACTGTCCTCAGAAAGAATAACTAAGAAAACAGCGAACAAACTGAATAATTCAGCAATCATTTATTAAATATTTGCTTTGTGCAAGATGCAGTTGATCTGAATTTGTTGTTTAGGAACTGGGCACTAGCCAGTTTCATGGGGAGAGGGGAACAAAAGCCCAAGGAAAGTGGGTGAAGAGGAAAAGGAAATGAGAAAGTAGGGCCAAGTGAGCTTGTTCTTTCTAGGACTTTGAAGAGGGAAAAGGAGAATGTTGTCATGATAAGAGGGAAAGGATTCAGGACAAAGCCAAGACAGAAGGGAGAGGCAAAAATACAAGTTCAAAGGGGTAGAATCAATGGACCCATCTATGTTCTTGTGGCAAACACTGTTAGTTGCTCTCTCTGCTATTCGATCTCTGCCTATCTTAGTAAGATCACCTTGATTTTGATCAAGAGGCTGATACACTTAGCTAAAAGGCTGTATTCTCCAGCCTTGCATGTAGCCAGGTGTGGCCTTATAACGAAGGTCTGGCCAATGAGCTAGAAGTAGAAATTTTAGGCGGGACACTTAGGGACATTGCTGATTCAGCTCAGAGAAAGCCCTCTGTCCTTCTTACGGATGAAACATATAAATGTTAAAAACATAATTCCCGCACATTGTTTGAGCACATGCCAAAGTGTAATTGATTCATTAATGAGGGGAGCCAGCAAGATGACAAAGCTGGTCCAGGAGGGAAAAAGAAATCCTGAAATTAGAATGCTAAGTTGGATAGAAAGAGGCAAATGTTCTTCAAGGGAATAAAACCAAATAAACCATCTCTCCTGAGAAAAACCCATTTGCATCTTCCCCATTTTTAACAAATTAACATCTAATTTTAGAGTCTGAAACCTAATCAACAGTAATGAAAGAGTAAGTCATTCTCCAAGTGAGATGACTCTGGGAGGGACATGATGATGCTCTAGTATGACAGGACACACAGTCATCCTTTTGCTTGATTTCCTAGTTTTGGACAATTTTCCTGAGTACCACCTTCTTTCTGCCTGCTCTCTGGAATGTGGGTGCCGTGGCTAGAGCTGCAGCAGCCATGTGGAGGAAGTCATGATCTATGATGGCAGGGCAGAAGGGAAAAGGAGCCCGGAGGCCTGATGACTGTGGAGTCACCCACACAGCCCTGCACCACCTGCTTCTGGACGTCTTTTGCGGGGGGGGGGGGGACGGGGATCCTTTTCCTCTCCCTCTGTTTCCAGTCCCAGCCAGGGGCCCCGGGGCATAGGGAGGAGAAAGATCAAGCAGTTATGTATTAGGCCTCTACTCAGAGTAAATACAGTCCAATCCATAAATTAGATAACATTTAGCAAGTTGTGCAATCTGATTACATTTGCTTAAGAGCTGAAGTTTTAGTCACTCGTTTTTAACTTATTTTAGATTCACTTCTGTTCCTGGGGCATTGTATACACTTAATATGTGTTGAATGATTGGCCAAATACAAGGACTTGTTTTGTAACTTTCTGAATTCTGAGGAAGCCATTGTTTAGAAGACAAACCCGTCAAGAAGAGAGTCCCTTGAATGGCAAAAAAATTCACGTGTAGGGCACCTGTGGGAGCCCCCCACACCTGCAGGTCCCTGGCTACTGTTTTGGCTCCTCGGAGGGCATACCTTCCTCTTTCTTTAACAATACCTCCTTTTAAGTCAAAAAGAACCAGGGAATGGTGTCCTGACAGAAGAGGATTGAGCACGAACGTTAGCATCTTACATAACATATATTTTTATACCACATTTGAAACCTAATACCATTTTCCTTCAGTGTCTATATTTATTTTTGAGAGCACCGCATTTCCAACGTGCACGCTGTGCTGCATTGCTCTTCACTGTCTAGGCTGCCCTGGGACTTTCTGATCGCATCCGAGTGGTTGGCCGCGTTCCTGTGTTTGGAATTCACAAATACTAATGAGGCAATGCGGCATCTTTTGTGGAGAGACAGTGGGAAGCACCCTTTGTCTCCCTCTGGATTTTAGACAGTGATCAAATGAAAACGAAGGCAGGAGGCAGATTGGGGCCCGCAGCCTCCCAGCCTTGGCCGCCTCCTCTCAGGAACAGAGAGCTCAATTTCTCCGTCGCTAAGGGAGGGTAGGCTAAGTTTGCCAGGGGAAGAGGGAAATCATTTCTTTCTGCAGCAAGTAAGCTTCTCTAGTAACTAAAGGAATTTAAGTGAGCCAACACAGGGAAGACTTCCTCTTCAGGACATGGGCAAAGGTGACCCTAAGTGGAGAGCAGACTGGATTTAGGACAGGGATGTCAGACCCAGTGAACTTAGTATGAACTGTCTGGTAAAGTGACCAAATAGGAACTTTGTACTCAACTTTTTGTGATGGAAGCCAACTTTCCCTGTGCCACTCTCCCCGCTGTTGTAAGAGCTGTTGATGCAGCAGAGATCAGCGGGGGGGCCTCTGAGCTGCAGATGTAGAGCCAGATCACCTCCGCAGAGCTCCTATTATGTGCTGGGGCCGGACCTAGAGGCCAGCACCCAAAGGGAAGCTCCACCTTTGAGTTGATAACCCCCAAACAGGCTCAAACCCTGGAGCAGCTGGGACCAAGTCTGGAAGCAGCTGCCCCCTCGCCCCCCATGTGGGCTTTGCCGCCAGTCTGTCCGCTCAGCCTGTGGCCCCAGGTGGGGGAGTTGGAAGTGGAAGGTGGGGGCAGGCCTCTTCTTCCAAAAGGGCCCTGATACATACAGATGAATATGACGAAAGGGTAAGGCAGTGACACTCAAACCCACATGCGGGTGAGGAGCAGGGGGAGCGGGGGCACTGGGGAGGAAAACATAGCCACTGTCTAGAGAAAGAAGATAATTTGCTAACAGACAACAGCACACTTTTTAAGGACTTCTTTTACAAGCCCTAATTAAAACATACACACACACACACACACACACCAGTAAGATCAAATCCAAAACCTCAGAAGCTCAATGTGACTGAAAGGCAACTGGACAAAATCCTTTGGGTGACATGCTATTGGTCTCTTCCTTTGTGTCCCCTGACAGCTGCATGGCCCGGGCAAGGGAGGGGAGAGAGGGTTGGGGGTGCTGGCTGAAGGAGAGGCACAAGGGAGGGACCGCGGGTGGGCTGGGGAGGAGAGACGGAGGCCCCTAAGATTTTCTGGGTGTTAGAGAAGAGTTGAGGGCTGAGGGTCTAAAGATTAACCATGAATTACGACTTAGATTTAGAGATGTGACTGAAATGGAAATGTCTGTTTGAGCAGTGCTTCTTCAGATATGAATCCATTTCTGTACCAAATGGGTTGTGGCTCCAAGTATCCTCCAAGCAAGATAATGAGGCTGTCTTATTGCCCTTTTGTGAGCAGGTTAAATTGAGGAAAATGGAGTCATTCTCTTTGACTGTTTCAAGTACTTTCTTTGCCTCTCCAGACCAATCACACGCCAACTTCTTCATACAAGTCTACAAATTATGACAAAAGAATTCAATTGAAATTAAGGATTTTTGTATGACGCAGTTTTCCAAGAATGTAATAGTGAGTATAAAGCTCTACTTGTAAGAGCTGAATTTCCAGAGTTTAAGAAGTGAACAGTCAAAAGAGATAGGAACTGCATAGCAAATAAACCAGATGTGCATATGCACACCATCTCTTAAACACGTTGCTGTTGATATGCACACATAAATAGCCTCAAATTCAATATGTAAAAAGTTCCCACAACAAAACAGGATCGTGTCACCTATCTGCCCGAAGCTGTTCTAATGTGGCCTGAGTTTGCTGAAATGCTTCAATGGAATAGATGAGTTTTCAAGTGTTCGCAGAGGGGAACACAAAGAAACGAATCGACCTGTTGATCCTGTCATATCAGCCGCAGTGAGGGAAAGATATCATTCCCCGGGTAGGTAACCAGAGGAAAGAAATCTGCCATGTAAGAGAAACTGAAATTCCATTTTCTGAGTATTTCAGTGTGTGCTTTAGACTCAAAGGAAACAGAAGCAGGTGTTTGGAAGGCAGAGATGGGGGAGAGGGATACATTTTCAGGTCTGTGCTTTTTCAAATCCAGAGAGTCTATTAGCTAGCCTCTTTCTAGAAGACTAGTACTTTTTTTAATATAACAGATTTATTAAGATATGATTCATATACCCTACAATTCACCCACTTAACATGTACAATTCAGTGTTTTTTGTATATTCGGAGTTGTGCAACCATCAGTCTTAGAACATTTTCTTCACCCACGCTACCTCCCAAAATACCCGTACCCATTAGCAGTCACACCTCAGTTCCCCTAACCCTCTCCCCAAACCAAGACAATCATTAATCTACTATCTCTAGAGATTTCCCTCTTCTGGACACTTCACAAAAATAGAACTATACAATACATGGCCTTTCGTAACTGGCTTCTTTCACTTAGCATAATATTTTCATGTTTCATCCATATTATATATAAACATATGTATCAACACTTCATTCTTTTTTATTGTCAAATGATGTTCTTTTGTACAGATATACCACATTTGCTTTATCCATTCATCAGTTGATAGACATTTGTGTCATTTCCACTTTTTGGTTATTATAAATAATGCTGCTGTGAACATTTATGTACAAGTTTTTGCATGACATATATTTTCATTTATCTTGGGTATATACTTAGGTGTGGAATTGCTGGGTAATTTGGCAACTGTATGCTGTAATCTTTTGAGGAACTGCCTTGGAGAAATATCTATTCAAATCCTCTGCCCATTTTTAAGTTGGGTTAGTTGTCTTTTACTATTGAGTTGTAGGAGTTCTTTATATGTTCTGGATACAAGTCCCTTAATCAGATGTATGATTTGCAAATATTTCTTACATTTAGATCTATGTTCCATATTGAGTCTATTTTGGTGTATAGTGTAAGGAAGGTGTCCAATTGCATTGTATTACATGTGGCTCTACAGTTGTACCAGCACTATTTGTTGAAAAGACATTGAATTGTCTTGGCACCCTTGCCGAAAATCGGTGATGGGCAAGAGCAGTAGACTCTGGTCTTCTGGAGACCGCTGTATAATGAAGCTGGAGCAAGGGTAATTGGGGCCCAATATTCTTGACCTGCCACATCTAGCTTAGGGTCTATGTCTTAGGAGTGAAGGAAGGTAGCCCTCAATCTCTTAGCTGCACTCACCTGGGATTTAACCCCTGCAACATAGAGCTGATGGGGATGAGAAATGCTGGCAGCCTGCACTCCAGGAAAGATACCACACAGTCCTTGGCTGATAGCTAGGGTAATAGGAAGGAACCCCATATTCCTGGTCACTCCAAACTGTAGTGGAGCTCCTGTCACACTGAGCTAGGGGTAGGGAGAGGCAGGGAGCACGTCATAGCTCAAGTGCTATAGACTCTCACTATTCTTCCTGAGATTTATTAGATTTTCTTAAAGTGTTTCTTCATTTGCCATCAGGACAATCTCCAGAGACTTAAAAAAAATAATTTTTACCAGTTATGGTTGCTCTACTTGGGAGCAGGTCTGAGAAGCTCCTCCTGCCACAATTCAGGAATTGCAGCTCTGGCCCTTGCATTTGATATTTTATTTTATTTTTAAAGATTTTTATTTATTTATTTGCCAGAGAGAGAGACAGCGAGAACAGGAACACAAGCAGGAGGAGTGGGACAGGGAGAAGCAGGCTTCCCGCTGAGCAGGGAGCCTGATGCGGGGCTCAATCCCAGGACCTGGGATCATGACCTGAGCCGAAGGCAGACGCTTAACGACAAAGCCACCCAGGTGCCCTGCATTTGATATTTTAGTACAGAGGGAGAATATAGCTCAAGTTAGGTTGGGACCCAGAGAAAAGAAACAAGAACTTGGAAGCCAGAAAGAATCAGTTGGTCATGGTTACTTACCTCCTGGGGATTTTGTGGTGCAGCTCACTCCAGAGTTAGACCTCTTCTTGGCTGAACCAGCATTGGCAGAGCTGTGGGCAGTGATGTATGATAGCCTAGCACCATTAATGAGGCATGTGACATTACAGCCAGCTTGCTCTTCTGACCAGAGACCAGAAAGGATGTGGGAGAGAGAGATAAGGCCAAAGTGGGGTGGGGCTAGAGCCTCAGCAGGCCAGGAAGCAGAGAAGTAGGAAGTGAACTAGGCAAGAATAGGGACAGTCTCAAGCTGGTAGTTTTTGTTTGTAAAATATTCACATATTTAAAGATTCTGTAAAGCAGTATCACAGTCATATTCTGCAAACTTCCACTAAAGAATGGAAATTCTCTCTGCTACTAAGTCAAAGGTGGAGTAAAGAGAATGGAAAACAGTCCAAATCTAACCAATTAAATTATTATTTTTTAAGATGGAAATTAGTCCAGTAAAAAAGAAATCAGACAACTAAATATTAGCTCAGTTCTTTATAATAGAAAAAAATTAAGATATTGGTTATGTATATTTTGGCATGTCCAAAAAATAGATTACTATGTGATTATGTTTTAAAAGATATTTGTCACTTAAAGAAGACTTAATACCTATTCTGCTCAAACCGTTCCAAAAAATAGAAATGGAAGGAAAACTTCCAAACTCATTCTACGAAGCCAGCATTACCTTGATTCCAAAACCAGACAAAGATCCCACTAACAAGGAGAATAACAGGCCAATATCCCTGATGAACATGGATGCAAAAATTCTCAATAAAATACTAGCAAATCAAATTCAACAGTACATTATTAAATGAATTATTCACCACGATCAAGTGGGATTGATTCCTGGGCTGTAGGGGTGGTTCAATATTCACAAAATAATCAATGTGATACACCATATTAATACAAGAAAGGATAAGAACCATATGATCCTGTCAATAGATGCAGAAAAAGCATTTGACAAAATATAGCATCCTTTCTGGATAAAAACTCTCAACAAAGTAGGAATAGATGGAACAGAACTCAACATGATAAAGGCCATATACGAAAGACCCACAGCTAATATTATCCTCAATGGGGAAAAATGAGAGCCTTTACATTACAGTCAGGAATAAGATAGGGATGTCCACTCTCACCATTACTATTTAACATAGTCCTGGAAGTCTTAGTCTCAGCAATCAGAGAACAAAAAGAAATAAAAGGCATCCAAATCATCAGGGAAGAAGTCAAACTTTCACCGTTTGCAGACGACTTGATACTCTATGTAGAAAAGCCAAAAGACTCCACCAAAAAATTGCTAAAACTAATACACGAATTCAGCAAAGTTGTAGGATATAAAATCAATGTGCAGAAATCTGTTGCATTTCTAAATACCAACAATGAAGCAGCAGAAAAAGAAATCAAGGAATCGATCCCATTTACAACTGAACCAAAAACAATAAGATACCTAGGAATAAACCCAACTAAAGACGTAAAAGATCTGTACTCTGAAAACTATAGAACACTTATGAAAGAAATTGAAGAAGACACAAAGAAATGAAAAAGCATTCCACGTTCATGAACTGGAAGAATAAACATCATTAAAATGTCTCTTCTACCCAAAGCAATCTACACATTTAATGCAATCCCTATCAAAATAACACCAGCATTTTGCACAGAGCTGGAACAAACAATCCTAAAATTCATATGGAACCAGAAAAGACCCCAAATAGCCAAAGCAATCCTGAAAAAGAAAAACAAAACTGGAGGCATCATAATTCCATATTTCAAGCTCTATTACAAAGCTGTAGTCATCAAGACAGTATGGTACTGGCACAAAAATAGACACATGAATCAATGGAACAGAATAGAGAACTCAGATATGGACCCACAACTGTATGGTCAACTGATCTTTGACAAAATAGGAAAAAACATCCAATGGAAAAAAGACAGTCTCTTCAACAAATGATTTGGGAAAATTGGACAGCAACATGCAGAAGAATGAAACTGGACCACTTTCTTACACCATACACAAAAACAAATTCAAAATGGGTGGAAGACCTAAATTTGATACAGGAAACCATCAAAATCCTAGAGGAGAACTCAGGCAGAAACCTCTTTGACCTCAGCCATAGCAACTTCTTGCTAGGCACATTTCCAAAGGCAAAAAAGCAAAAATGACTTATTGGGACCTCATCAAGATAAAAAAGCTTCTGCACAGCAAAGGGAACAATCAACAAAATTAAAAGGCAGTCTACAGAATGGGAGAGGATATTTGTAAACAACATATCAGATAAAGGGTGAGTATCCAAAATCTATAAAGAACTTACAAAATTCAACAACCAAAAAAAAAAAACCAAATAATCCAGCTAAGAAATGGGCAGGAGACATGGATAGACATTTTTTCAAAGAAGACATCCAGATGGTTAACAGATACATGAAAAGAGGCTCAACGTCATTCATCATCAGGTAAATACTAATCAAAACCACCGTGAGATACCCTCTCACAACTGTCAGAATGACTAAAATTAACAGAAGAAACAACAGGTGTTGGCGAGGATGCAGAAAAAGGGGAACCTCTTACACTGTTGGTGGGAGTGCAAACTGGTGCAGCCTCTCTGGAGAACAGTGTGGAGGTTCCTCAAAAAGTTAAAAATAGAACTACCCTATGATCCAGCAATTGCACTACTAGGTATTTACCCAGAGGAAACAAAAATACATTTTAGAAGGGGTACATGCACCCCGATATTTATAGCAGCATTATCAACAATAGCCAAACTATGGAGAGAGCCCAAATGTCCACCAACTGATGAATGGGTAAAGAAGATGTGGGATATATACACAATGGAATATTACTCAGCCATCAAAAAGAACGAAATCTTGCCAATTGCAATGACATGGATGGAACTAGAGGGGATTATGCCAAGTGAAATAAGTCATTCAGAGAAAGACAAATACCATATGATCTCAGAGGTGGAATTTAAGAAACAAAACAGATGAACATACGGGAAGGTGGTGGGGGAAGAAGGAGAGAAGGAAATAAACCGTAAGAGACTCTTAATGATAGAGAACAAGCTGAGGGTTGATGGAGGGAGGTGGGTGGGGAATGACCTAGATGGGTGATGGGTTTTAAGGGGGGTACTTGTTGTGATGAGCACTGGGTATTGTATGTAAGTGATGAATCACTGAATTCTACTCCAGAAACCAATATTGCACTGTATGTTCACTAAGAAAAATTTTTAAAAAATTAAGTTAGATGAAATAGAAAACCTTCAAAAAAATAAACAAAAATAAAAGATATTTGTCATAGGTTAATTTTATTTTACTATATATTTAAGGTATACAAAGTGATGATTTGGTATATGCATACATTGCAAAATGATCAAAATTAGCTAATTAACACATCTCTCACCTCAGCGCATTTCAAGTATACAATATAGTATTATTAACTATAGTCACCATGCTGTGTATCAGATTCTCAGAATTTATTTATTCAGCATAGATGACCAACAGCTCCCTATTTTCTCCACCCCTTAGCCCTTGGTAACCACCATTTCTATTCTTTGCTCTTACGAGTTTGAATTTTTTAGATTCCACATATGAAATCATGCAATATTTGTCTTTCTGTGTCTGGCTTATTTCACTTAGCATAATGTCCTCCAGGTTCTTCTGTGTTGTTGCAAATGGCAGTTTCCTTTCTTTTTCCAGGCTGAATAATTTTCTTGTGTGTGTGTGTGTGTGTGTGTGTGTGTGTGTGTGACATTTTCTTTATCCATTCATCTGTCAATGATACTTAGGTTTCCATATCTTGGCTATTGTGAATAATGGTATGACAGATATGGGAGTGGAGATATCTCTTTGGGATACTGATTTTACTCCCTTTAGATATATACCTACAAGTGGGATTGCTGGATCATATGGTAGTTCCACTTTCATTATTTTTTTAAGATTTTACTTATTAATTTGAGAGACAGAGAGAGAAAGATTGAGAGAATGAGTGGGAGGATGGGCAGAGGGAGCCCAATGCAGGACTCGATCCCAGGACCCTGGGATCATGACCTGAGCTGAAGGCAGACACTTAACTGACTGAGCCACCCAGGTGCCTGGGAGTTCCACTTTTAATTCTTTTTTTTTTTTTTTAAGATTTTATTTATTTATTTGACAGAGAGAGACACAGCTAGAGAGGGGACACAAGCAGGGGGAGTGGGAGAGAGAGAAGCAAGCTTCCTGCGGAGCAGGGAGCCCGATGCTGAGCTCAATCCCAGGACCCTGAGATCATGACCTGAGCTGAAGGCAGCCGCTTAATGCCTGAGCCACCCAGGCGCCCCTCCACTTTTATTTCTTTGAGGAGCCTCCATACTATTTTCCATGATGGCTGCACCAATTTACATTCCCACCAATAGTGTATAGAGTTCCCCTTTCTCTGCATCCTTGCCAACAGTTGTAAACTTTTGTCTTTTTGATAATAGCCATTCTAACAAGTGTGTGATATCTCGTTGCAGTTTTGATTTGCATTTCACTGATGATTAGTAATGTTGAGCACTTTTTCATATACTGTTGGCCTTTTGTATATTTTCTTTTGAGAAATGTCTATTTGGGTCCTTTGCCCATTTTTTAAAAAAATAGTATGTACTTTATTTTTTTTATGATTTATTTATTTTTAGAGAGAGTGTGTGTGTGAGTAGGGGGAGGGGCAGAGGGAGTGGGAGAGGGGAAACAGACTCCCCACTGGCCTGGAGGTCATGACCTGAGCCAAAACCAAGAGTCAGATGCTTAGCCAACTGAGATATCCAGGCACCCCTCCTTTGCCCATTTTTAAATCAAGTTATTTGTTTTTTGCTATTGAGTTCCTTATATATTTTGGATATTAACCCCTACCAGATACATGGTTTGCAAATATTGTCTGCAATTCGGTAGATTGTCTCTTCACTCGGATAATGTTTCTTTTGCTGTGCAGAAGCTTTTCAGTTTGACGCAATTTCATTTGCCTGTTTTTGCTTTTGTTGCTTGTACTTTGGGGAACATATATGCAAAAAATCATTGCTCAGACCAACATCAAGAAATGATTTTCCTCTTGTTTTCTTCTAGCAGTTTCATAGTTCCAGGTCTTCTGCTTAAGTTTTTAATCCATTTTTAGTTGGGTTTTGTATGTTGTGAGGCAAGGGTCCAATTTCATTTTCCATATGTAGATATCCAATTTTCCCATCACCATTTATTGAAGAGAATCTCCTTTCTATTGTGTTCCTGGCACCCTCATTGAAGATCAATTGACTATCTATGCATGGATTTATTTCTGGCCTCTCTATTCTGTTTCATTAGTTTATATGTATGTTTTTATGCCAGTACAGTATTGTTCTGATTACTAGCTTTGTAATATATACTGAAATCAGGAAGTGTGATGCCCAGCTTTGTTCTTGTTGTTCAAGATTGTTTTGGCTTTGGGGGTCTTTTGTGGTTCCATATGAATTTTAGAATTTTTTTTTCTATTTCTAGAGAAAATGTCAATGGAATTTTGATAGGGGGTACATTAATCTGTAGATTGCTTTGGGTAGTATGGACATTTTATGATATCAATCCTTGTAATTCATGAACATGGGATATCTAAAAAGATACATCATATATTTTCAAGCGGACAGCTACAAATCAACGTGTACAATCTGATTTTATTTTAAATGTATATATGTGTATCAAAAGATCTGGAAGGGTAATAGCAGAAACAGCTCCCAGAGCACTTATATACATTATTCTACATAATTCTTACAAAAAGCCTATGAAGAAAGTATATCATTGTTATCTCCATTTTATAGATGAGGATTCTGAGGCACCAAGAGGTAAAATAATTTCTAGGAAGTGGTCAATTGGAGACACATAACTAGGGAGACCTGTTTCTAAGTGTTAGTTCCACTATATTACATTGTTTCTTGATATAGAGTTAATCATTGTTATCACTGATAGCAATATAATGGTTGAACTTGATTATCTATTAATTATGTCTGCTCATGTGTATTTTCTAATTTTCCACAATGAGCACTTCTTATTGTCTATATGATAGAAATAAAGCCTTAAATTTATTTTTAAATTAGGCTTAGAAAAAGCAAACATAAACGAACATTATACAACTCAATTTTTTCACTCATTATATCTCAGAAATCTTTTCACGAGACTGCCTATAGATATATTTCTTTTCTTCATTTTTGGGTTTTGTTTTTTTTTTTTACCCCAACTGACTTTTAAACATATGACTTCTTTGGTCATTGCACACCTTGTTTACCAGGTAATGTTCGAGTTGGAGACATCACCTTTTCAGGGAACACTTGAATGAGCAATGTCTGTGTAACCAAATGTACGATTCTAAAGATTATAACAAATTACTTCAAATCTTAGTGTCTAAAACAATGAACAGTTATTTCTCACAGTTTCTAAGGGTTAAGAGTTTGAGAACAGCCATTCTACTAGCCCAGGGTCTCTCATGAGCTTGTAGTCATGCTGTTGGCCAGGATTGTGGCCTTTGGAAACTTGACTGAGGCTGCAAGATCTGCCAATGTTTATAGCAGCAATGTCCACGTTAGCCAAACCATGGATAGAGCCCAGGTGTCCATTGACAGATGAATGGATAAAGAAGATGTGTATGTATACACACACACACACACACACACACACACACACACACACACAATGGAATACTACTCAGCCATCAAAAAAGTGACATCTTGCCATTTGCAATGACATGGAAGGAGCTAGAGGGTGTTATGCTAAGTGAAATAAGTCAATTAGAGAAAAACAATTATCATATGAACTCACTGATATGTGGAATTTAAGAAACAAAACAGAGGATCATAGGGGAAGGGAAGGAAAAAATAATATAAGACAAAATCTGAGGGAGACAAACCATAAGAGACTCTTAATCAAAGGAAACAAACTGAGGGCTGCTGGAGGAGAGGGGAGTAGGGGATGGGGTACCTGGGTGAGGACATGAAGGAGAGCACGTGATGTAATGAGCCCTGGGCATCATAGAAGACTGATGAATCACTGACCTCCACCTCTGAAACCAATAATACATTACATGTTAATTGAATTTAAATAAAAATAAATAAATTTTTTTAAAAAAGAAAAAAAGATCTGCTCCCAAGTTCATGCATATGACTGTTGGCAAGAGGCTTCGGTACCTTTCCACATGGGCCTCTCTATAAGGCTGCACTTATCATGGCTCCTCACAGAGTGAGTAATCCAAAAGAAAGAGAGTGAGAATGACTAACACAGACGCTGTGGTGCCTTTTATAACCCAATTTTAGGAGGGACATCCCATCACATCTGCTGTGTTCTATTGGTCACACCAACCAAACCTGGGAGCAGATTATACAGGGTGTAAATACAAGGAGGCAGAGATTATTGGGAGCCATCTTAGAGGCTGGTTACCAAATATCCCAAGTATTCTAAACAATGAAGATGGCCAAGAAACACTTGCTAGATTGGACTGAACAAATTGGTGGCTGGCAATGTCATCCACATATAATGGTCCAAGACTTTGAATAGTGGCTATTTAGGTCACCCAAGCTCAGTTGTCAAGTTGCCCCAAACCTGAGTAGAGTTCAGTGATCCTGCGTTATGTTACCCAAGGGCTTGAAAGGAATGAAAATATGATTGTTTGAACTAAACATACTAAGTTTACAGACCAGGTTACTAAATATCACTGTAGACACTGAATGACTAATGGCAATACGTAAATTACGCAGATGTTCCCTTGCTTAACCACTGATCTCACCTGATTTAGAATTAGTCAAGTCTCCCACCTACAAGTGACCAGAAGCCAGATTTCAGCCTGGCATGGCTCTGGCTGACCTTGTTTTGTACTTCTCTCTCTTACTCCTGCTCCCAGCAACTCTTGCATCCCATGATTGTCTCCGCCAGTATTTACCTTCTCAAGTAGTTCTGTCTTTAAACATATACCCTTGCAGTCACTGTGTATTTACTTACAGCTTTTTTCTGCAGTTCCTATCTTTCTATCTCATCTCTGACCATGGTCCTCTGTCACAATGAATGTTCTAGTCATACTAAATGTCCTCAGAGATCTTCAAACACACAGTATGGTTTCATGCTTCTGTGCCTTGACACATGCTCTCCTTCTTCCAGGAATGTCATTCCAGGTCCTTTTCTGCCTAGGAAACTTCTTTTCACCTTTCAAACCTCTGCCCAAGCATTGTCCCTTCTAATGAAATTTCCCTGACCCCCAGGGCCTACCTTATACCTTTGGCACACCAGGACAGAGTTAATTACTCTCTTTTCTGGATTATTGTTGGAACTTTTACTTGTTTCCATTTCTGAACCATCCTTACTTAAGGGTAATTATTTATTTACGCATGCATCTTTCCAAGCAAAAGGTGAGCTCCTTGAAGGCAGGCTCTACTTTTTACCCTCAACACCTATCCATAGCACCTAGACTGTAATAGATTTTAATAAATATTTCAACAAATAAACTGAGGAACTGAGAAACCTCATGCCTGGATACTGCAATGCCCTGCTAAGTGAGAGACACCTCTGGTTCTAACCTATAAAACTACAGTCTTCGTCAAGGCCCTCACTTGGCATACTCCATTCATCTATGGGTGGCTCCACTCTTTATGTGCTAGACTAACTGCTGGGCTACATCAATCTTTGCTTTTCTGAGGATCTTTGCCTCTGCTTCTCCAAGGGTCACTTGCTTATGGCCACTCTCTAGTCCTCAGGTCTTCTCAATCCTGAAGAGATCATTCTGGTTCTATGGAGAGGCCTGGCAGCACTGGTGGCTCAGAGAAGAGGTTAAGGGGCCAAACAGACTAGCCAACACAACAATTAAATGAGAAAATGTACGTAGTGTACTTTCCACAGGACCTGGCACATAGTAAGTGCTCAAGAAACTACTTGTGGTTACTGTTAGTGCTACTCTGGCTGCAAGGTCAGTGCACTTTCTGGTTATACCTGATGCCATCTTAGCCTCTCTGAGCAAGAGCCACAGGGATCCGACAGGCTCACCGGTGTGCTCTAGTAATGTGCGCTTTCTGGTCAGCTCTATTTCTCCTGACACCAGGACTCAATGATCCAGTCTGTTTTCATCAGGCTAAATTAGGCTGTTTAACCTATGCCCAGAACCGGAACAAGAAAAAATATCTCTAAGCAAAGTCCTTTTGAGAAAATTGTCCATCTAGAAACCACAGATCCCTTTGCATAGGGTCAGTTTCAAAGACTTTTTCCATCTTATCTAATGAGCCAAGACAAAATGGCCACGCTAATGGAAACTGTTTTGCATTCCAACTGCTGCTGTTCTAGCATAAAATACACGATTTCATAAAGGCTCAAAAATGTTTAAAATCTTGAGCTCACTACTATTCAGGTCGCCGCTGCCTTTCCTCAGCTTTGCTTTCATCCCTGTCACTGGTCCAAGGTGTCAGAGGATCTGATGCTCCCTGTCCCCATTGCGGCCTCTAATCACTATTGAGATTGCCGACACCATTCTCTTCCTTCTCTTGCTTTTTTCCCCCCATCCTCTCAGGTCTCTTGTCAGATTTCCCACTCTTCTCGAGCATTCCTGCCAGAAGGCTGGCCTCCTAGACAACACTGCCAGCCAATCACAGTTTTTGTCCTTCAAAGAGACAAACTCAGTAATCATCACAGGAGAGATAAAATCTTCAGTTGATTCTTCCTGGCTGCTTCTTTTTGCTCAGTGCCCAAGGCTTGAGGTTTCTGAAAGCCTGAATGTGATCACTCAACTCCTTGCACTGTAGTAAAATTCGGTTGTACAGTTTGGTCGAGCATGTGCAGCCCACCAGTCAGTGAATTAGGCATGGCTTAGAAAAGCAGAGAAGTGTGGGCCTTAGGGCAAGGTCTTAGATGGGAAACTCTCTCCCCTCCACCCCATGGGGTGGTAAGGTGAACCAAAAGGACATACTCAGTCCTTCTGGGGCTGGGGCCCAATACTTTCAAAAAGCAGCTACAGTTCTTGGTGGGCCCTCAGAGGAACACTTCTCCCATTCTGTGCATATGGCATATGGTGCATCAGGGATCCAGGGTTGGATGGGGAGCATTTAACCAAGTTTTACTGGGGGATCTAAATTAGCTTTTTGGGTCCAAATGACTCGTTTGACAATTGAGTCTTTGATCTCTCTCCCCTTCCATACAGGAAGCCATCTCCCCTGGGGGGCTAAACTTGTACAGGTGCTAATTTACAACTTGGCATTTTAATTCTTCTAAATATGAATTCTTTGCAACAGGAAACTAGATCAAGTTTTAGAAATCATTGAATCTTAACTATCAAATGAAACTGTAGCTACAAGAATAAATTATTTCTCTGCATCTGGACTAAGAACCTAACTTCTGATGAATGAAGGACAGAACTTCAACTTAAAAGTTCACTCAGGTTGCTGTTGTTTTGATTATCACTAATGTAAAATAAAGTGAATGTTGAACATCCACTTTATATTGTGTTGGCTTAAAAAGAGAAACAAAACCCATGGGCCCTCCCCTTAAAAAACTGAAAATCCTGATGGACGAGAAAGATAAAGTTCAAAAATTACTAGAACAATTTAAAACCGGGTATGTGCACATTTTATGAACCTAAATATTGCTAAATAATAAAGTCTAAATTGTGTGGGTCCTTAAAATATGTGCATTGGATAATCACTATTAATGGCACATGAAATACATGAATTTTATCATTCTTAATATATTTGCTTAGATGACTTGTAACTTAAGAGCTCTTTAGAAAACGATGCTGTACACTGTTAGGATTCAATCTAAGGTATACATTTTGTCATAAGAACTGGGCAGAGAGGATTTAGTAGGATTAAGCTTGGCTTTCAAAGTCAAGTCTGAAAATAACGAAGGAAAAGATCTTCCTACTGTAACAAGTCAATTCAGATGCCATTAAGATGTCTTCATTTACCCAGCTTGTCCAGGACTCAGCTTCTGAAGTTATTATTTATGAAAAAAGTATGTGAACTATTGACCAAGCATAATAAAGTTACCTCCACACTCTTGCTATACCCAAGGACAAAGCTAACAACTCACAGTCGGGCATGTGCTTTGACTGATAAACCAAAACCATCAAAAACCAATGCATAATTTGCCTTTTTCTTAGAGTCATTAGCTCAATCACTTAATGAACTTAATTAACTCAACAAAATTCTCAGTGGGAGAGGTACAGAGAGGTCAACAGCAAATGACCGCTCCTCAATCCCTTCAAAGTTTCACCATGAAAGATTGTCATCACTTTAAAGGGCATTTCTTTAAAAAGTCCTGCCTTTGAGGTATAGAACATAATACTCACCTGTAATTTTATTTGCGAAGTTAAAGCCACACTTCAACAAGGGTACTCCTGACAATTGCTAATCTAAAAGTTGGCTTTAGAAGAGGACAGGGAGGAGCTGATAATGTCCATCAACAATGGATAAATTGTGATATATTCATATGATAGAATGTTCCTTGGTAATAGAGACTATGAATACGCTCAACATAATCTCAAAAAACTGAACGAGTACATATTATATGATTTCATTTATGTGAATTTCTAGAATAAGCAACACTACTAACCTACGGTGGTAGAAGTCAGAACAATAGTTACATGTTGAAGGATGAACTGGAAAGGGGCAGAGGGAATTTTCCGTTACGGAAAAGTTGTGTATCTTTATTGGGGTTGTGGTCACCAAATCCCAAACTATATATTTAAAATCTGTGCATTTTATTGAATGTCAATTATGTTTTTTTAAAGTACTAATTATCTACTGGATTCTAAAGTTAAGTATAACTACTGTCGTAAAACATCTAATAAATCTTACTATTATTAAAAACCAACACAGGCCATTCAGAAAGCAGATATGAAGCTTTAATTCACTGTGGGCATTTCTGTGACCAATAATATAAACTTTTCACATGTCTTTGTACAGATACATCTTTTATAAGACACAGGTTTTTTACCAAGTACTGTGAAACATACCACCATTCCACTTAGTTAAGGGCATATTATAAATATCATGAGCCACTGATTAAATATAAATACAGAGGTTGATGCACGTTAGAGAGGTTCCATAATAAAAAAAAGTTTAAGGCTAAATACTATGAAAGTTTACATGTGTGCTCCACTTTAATTCTAAATATCACATTACAGTGACAACCAATTACAATAAAATCACAACTGCTTTTAGATGATAGTACAAATTTCTAACATCCAATTATTTTTATTTCCACAATGTCAACTCCACACTGTGTTTTTATTTCTAGAGAGTAGACCAGCTTTTGGACTGCAAACCAAGTTTCTTGTGCAATAATAATTACTATTTTGATTGTGACCACTGGAAACTGAATTTATATATACTGTACTAAAAAGAGATGAGACTATTAAGTACATAATAATATGGAACTCTTCAGTGGCAGTGTTCAAGAGAAATTAAAATAGTAGCCTGAAAATGAGTTTTAATTGCTACAGCAGTCTACATATACTTCAATTAAAAGATGACATCTGTCAAAACATTTAGAAATAAATATATAGTACAGCCTTCCCCCTTCCAAAATGCTGCCTGGAAGAAAAGTTCCAAGCTGAATTAAGGGGAAAAGTGGGGGGGGGGGGACAACTCAGAAAACAAATATTATATACTGCTCTGAGCGACAAGCTGCCTGAGTCTGTTTTTCAGCGGTAACAAGTTTTACCGTCAGTTCTACATTCCTTTAGTGTCCACAGTCCAGAAGAAGTCCTTGAACAGCTAGTTCATATTCTACAGAAATTGGAAAGTCTCCTAAAACCCCTCAACTACTTGTACAAGGGAAAGCTGATCATGTGTTGTCTTAAAATCTATGTGAATATCAAACATAGTCATAGTCATTCTCTTAACAGTGATGCTAGAGTAAGTGATGAAAATATATGCACAGCTGTACACAGATCACCATTAAACACAGGACAAATGCCATTTGATGCATATCAAATAAGCTCCCAAAAAGCCAATTTGAATATATTTATTTTCATTTACTTTGATACAGCATTAGAAGGGACTGCATATAATTACAGAGACTGCTGCAAACAACACTTGATGCTACTAAGGGATCTATTAAGCATCAGGCATGCACAACAGTTACCTTTTAAAACTTCTTGTGTATGTATCTTAAGATTTCTATTTATAAGCTACAATATGTTTAAAGCATTTAGTCATTTTTAAACCAAATATTTTAACTACTTAAACGTAGACCCCTATGTCTACATGGGGAAAAACAAAAACTCCCTCCCCGGCCTCAACACCCAAAAGTAATATTAAACCTTACTCCCCAATTTGATATTTAAACTTATTTTATATATGTCAGCCTTGAAATTCCAAAAGTGGGGAACATTCTTATCACTACTGAATGGGGAATATGATTTCCTGGCAGCAGTCTACCCACCACACACAGCATGCCAAACCTTTGGGGATTACAAGATAAGCCTGACTGTGTTGGTGGCTACAAATGACAAGAACTGAACAGGCTCTTCTTTTTATTCTGGATCTTTTTATTTCATACTAAATGAAATGAAATCATTTCATTACTACAAACGAAAAAAAATCTTTAACATCAATATAAGAGTGGACGAAACCAAAAACACTGTCATCTTCAAGTGTGTGGCAAAGCAGAAAATATCTCGATTATGTTAGGTAACCAGGGGTGGGGAAGGGAGCAGAGTTTGTTTTTCCATTTAAGAAGCATTCCAGTCAAATAATCACAAACACAAATTCAGATTGCTTGGTTCTCAGTCATTTATGGCTTAAAGTACGGGGTTTGAAAACCACTTCAGGCTAAAATAAATTTTTATGAATAATGCACAGATTGCCTATCTAGGAAATCATGCAGTAAATAAACATTCTCATGTACATTGGAATTTTAGTGACAAAAAGGGTCTGCAGGTTGAACAGTAATGTTTCTTCCCTTTTACCAAGAGAATACGCCCAGCAAGATCCTGGCATTGGGCCTATTCAAGATCCTACTTGCCAGGTCATCTTGATTTTCTCAGATGGATAAAAGAAGCCAATGTCACAAGACATTTGCAACGAGGAACTGACTTGCCGCGAGTGCAGGCGCCGTGAGGTCCGAGCTAGGCAGAAGGAGACTCCCCTGATCCTGCCACCCTGCTGCAAAGTCAGTTTGGAGTACTTGACCAGCTAGAGTTATCAAATGGGTAAATGCTTAGAATGACCCACTGGAAATGTTTATTATCTTAGTATCTTTTACAAATCTATCTGCTCTTGAAATCTATTTCATTTGGGAATGGCCAGGGTAAGATCCACCCACTATTCTTGGTTTTGATATGCCCCTACAACATGAGAATTGAACTGAACCACAATGATTGTAATGTCGTCTCTGTACATCCGAGCAAGCTCCTCAGGAAGACTAAGCATTTTGGAGAGGCGCTCGTGATCAACAGTCCCAAACTCGTTGTTGCCCACTGCATGACGAATGAGATGGGTTGCTGCGTTCTGGTCCTCGAATACTGAGGACATCTTGGCTCTCCTTTCTGTTAAAAGGCCATGCATCTGTCCTAGAGTCACCTTGTAGCCGCCAACAGCTATTGGCTGTTGGTGATGCATGCCCGTCAGGTACTCACCCACAATCCTAACCACATCCTGCCTATGCATCGTCTCCCACAGCCCATCAGTAGCCAACACTAGAAACTTATCCTGTGGCCTTAATCGGTGGTAAGTTACCTCTGGCTCAGCAGTGAGATAAGGAGGCGTGTAATAATTAGGAGGGATAAACTTGGTATATTCATTGTCATTCAACTGGTCTGGGCCTGATTCTATCACCCTCTTTTGAAGGTCAATGCTCCATTTGAACTTTACGTCTCCAAAAGCCCTAAAAGGCATCAGCAAGCCAAGCAGCCGATCCTGTTTCACCACACTCTTGGCCTCATTCTTTGGGTGTTCCAATTTCAGCCGTTCCAGTTCTCTCTCATTCTGAGCATTGTGGTCATTAGAGAGAGTGACTGCTGACCAAGAGCCATCCTCTTCCTGCACACCCAGCATGGCTCTGCTATCTCCGGTGTTGGCCACATGAAGGTCAACACCATCTACGTGGGCCACACAAGCAGTGGCCCCAGAAAATGCCACTCGAAGCACCAGGTAGTTGAGGAAAGAATTGGGATCACCAACTTGAGCCTCCAAAGAGATGTCATTGTCAAGCCTCTTAAAAGCGTTAATTAAAGCCTCCTTGACATCGATATCAGTAGACTCCCCAGTGTTGAGGTCTATAAGTTCTTGCCAGTAAGTCCTCAAGCTGTTGAAATACAATTTGGATGCCTCCTTGCTGAAGTAATCATTGGGGTGCTTGTGCCACTGGAGAATGGGCAGCAGCGCCCGACCGCTCTCTACTGCATTTTCAATCTCTAGCAAAGTCTCATGGGGTAACAGAGAGACGGCAATATAGTAAAAGAGTCTCTCACTGACCGCCTGGGAACAAGCACAGCCTGCATGGCCGTCGAAAACCCCCAAAAGCATCCCTCTGGTCTGCAAGCAGGTGGCTGCACTTCTCCGGTCCTCGATGGGGGCATTTGCAGGCAGCTGATTGCTGTCAAACCCAAGGACAGAGCTGACGTTTTTGCCATCGAATTCTGGCACTTTGAAACTGTATTCGTTAGCTTTCAGGATGCTGTTGACCTGTGGAGGGGTGAGGTAAAATTTCTGCGGCGTGGAAGCGTATCTCCTTCCTTGCGTGTACTGCCACCAGCTCTCCTTGGGCCGGCAGAAGGTAGCGTACGCCGGGTGCGGCGCGTATCTCAGGCGGCTCTGCGCCAGGTACGGGGACGAGCAGCACAGATGTCTGTGGTGGCAGTAACACGCAGTGCCATAGATTCTGCTCAGTTCGCAGTTCCGGATCAGAGGGAAAAACAGTTGAGTCGGGGCTGGCATGGCATCAGAGAACAGCGGCAAGCTGGAGCTCCTGATGGGGATTCCTAGACAGCAATTAACAGACACACACAAAGGGAGCAGTTACATTTCACATCACCTCATCTAGCCTCGCTTTTATAACAAATATTCAGCAGGTGAATCTACATGCTAAGCCCTGTGCTCGGAAGCACTGTATTTTCTACGCCTACCATGTACTATTTCTACAGGGTGTATTCTGCTAAGCACAGTTCTCCATCACTCATGGAGCCAGGACTGTAGCCTAGCTTTCCCTCTTCTCTTTTCCTCGTATTTCTTTGTGCCGCACAGACTGTACAGAACATACAAGAGATATGGCTGGGAAAAGCCGAGGAGATGAAGATTATATAACATTATGCAGTGGCAGTCTACCTGGCCAATCACCCTCCTCCCTCTCTAGCCTCAAGAAGGCCCTGGATCTCCCATACTGCACAGGGACTCCTCCCAGTAATGAAAATCCCGTTTCTAGACTTGTAGTCAATTGTTAACATTTGATTACACATGGCTATCACCAAAAAGGTGTCAGAATGCATCCCTTACAGATATATGTGTGTGTGTGTGTGTGTATTCATGATTTTGTAAGTTATATACATATACCACTGTGTTAATATAATGTTCATTGTAACATAGAGAAAAAATTTTACATAATGAATAAAAATAGGAATTCCAGTATTCCCTTCCTGCACCCCAGTGGATGGTCTTGCAAACTACGTTTCTCTAGACCACTGCACCAATTTGGTGAGCTTAGGAACATAGGTCTGCCGCCAACCTGCCTAATAACCCTAGAAATGTCAGCTTAACTCTTTGGGCCTCACTTCCCTAGGTTGTAAGTGAACACACAGAAGCAGATGCTATTGAAGGCCTCTTCTGGGATTCTATGTTTTTATAAGTGTTAGCTGAAGTGAGGCTTTGAAATCAAATGCTGGTTTCAGTTTTTCATTGTTTACTTTACTGTACCTTTTGTGATAAAAAAAGGTTTAAGTATACTAATAGCTCTAAGACTTTGTTAGTAATGTAAATGCTCTCAGTTCTGGAATTTAATTTACTTGCTAGCATTTTCTCCTGCTAATCAGCCATAAGGGAAAGCTATAGAAATACTATTTTCATCCATTCTGGATGCCAAGTAAAATTCAATCCCTAGAAAAATATTTCCTCTTACATTAAAAAAAAAAAGTACCCATTTGCCTTCAGAAAGCAATAAAGAATAGTGAAATAATAGTCTAAGGTTTGTATAAAAAAAGGTACACATATTAATCAAGACTAAAAACTGTAATACTATGACACTGAAAATATTTTGCCAAACATTTATCTAGAAAATTTTATGAATGTGTATCATTAATCCAGATAATTCATGCAAGGAAAAAAAACCTCTCTTCCTTCTAACATATATTTCCCCTGAATTCTTGAAGCATTGCTTCAAAAAATTCATTTGGTCTATAACTTGAAAAAGACTTCGAAATACTTTTATTATTTCTTTTTTAAGTTGGCTCCATGCCCAGCATGGAGCCCAACATGGGGCTTGAACTCAGAACCCTGAGACCAAGACCTGAGCTGAGATCAAGAGTCGGACACCTAACCGAACGAGCCACCCAGGCAACCCAGAAACACTTTAAATAAGGAAACACATGCAGTAAACAAAAAATAATGCCGAAAACCATCTGAGTCTTAATATCAACAATTCCTTCTTAAGTTTGAACCCATTACAGGTAAAAAAAAAAAAAAAAAAAAAGGTACAAATACCACAGAGATTGTTAGCTATAAGTTACATTACTTTCAGGTACCCTCCTTCCACAACTACTTTCAGGTACTCTCCTTCGACAAGAAATTGGAGAAGTAAAAGTGGGATGTGGGAGAGCAGAGAAAATAACACTGAATAATAACTGATTCTCGTTTGCTTCAGTAATAAGGACTGCATAAACCAGGTATACAGAACCCCTTTTGCAAGTGATAGAAAGTACCATTATTTTAAATGAGCTACTTAAGGAGGGATTTGTTTAAGAAACAAGATAAGCACAGGCAACAGAAGGTAATGATTAGAATTTTGGAAATAAGATCAATAACTAAATAAGCATTCTGAAATGCAATAATGAAAAACAGAAATTCCAGAAGAAAAGGAATCTATCAAGACTAACCACTTAAATAACTGCACTTCAAACTAAATACCTGAAAGTCATCCAAAGGTTAAGGGTACATGACTGAGCCAGGGGATGTGCTCAAATGTTGGGCCACATGACACTGGCTTCCAGACATAAACCATATCTCGTTAGATTTGCATGCAGAAAGCACATTAATTCATTTCATGCTTTGTATAAAGATTTTCTATTATTAAAAATATAAACAGATGCCCATCTTAAGAAAAATTTTCTCTATAACTTTAGGTAAGTTTGCATTTGTGCTATTTTAAAGTTTAAGACTTTTACAGGAAGAAGAAATGTTTCTGCATGGAATGTAGACTGAATCAAAGTACTACTTTGTGTGTGTGCATATGTGTGTATGTGTTTGCAAGGGGGGTTTGATAGATGGCGTAATAGCGTTTGGTTATGTGATGTCTAATCAAGGAATAACAAGTCCAAGAAACCTGCACTTTCCTTAAATACTTTGTTTTGACAATTTTTCTGGTTTTGTAGGTGATTGCAAAATGAATGAAATATTGTGGCAAAAGTAATGATTCATGCAGCAGATGCTCTGAATAATACATAAATTCAAACAGCAAGCACTCAAATACTCAGGTAATACATTTTTCCTGCAAGGCAAAAGTTCTCGAGATTAAAAAAAAAAAAAGCAGAGTGGAATTTATCAACTGTATCTTTCAGTTATTCAGGAGCTTAGCATATGAACTGAGACTGTATCCCAATTCCCCAACTCCCAAAATGCCTTCAAAAGACAAATTCTTAGAGAATATGGAATTCTCTAAAAGAAATGAAAACCCTGCTCTGTGATTAATAAGTGTTCTATCACCACCAGTACATGATATATTCTCTCCATAAGATCAGACAGCCTTAGAAGTCAGAGTACTTCCAAATGCTTTTTTAAACCATGAGGATTCAAAAACTCAGAGTATCTTTCTGAATATCCTGTGATTCAACAACAAAACCCCACGAAATCAAAACTTTTGCCGACAAACTCACTAAATTAATGAAGTAGAAAGCTCTTGATTAGACGATTAAGAACAACAAGGTACGGTGTTGGTAAACTGGAGCAGTGTCATATTTTCAAGTGATTTCTGACCACAATTTCACTGAGAAGTTCCCCTCCCATGATCCAGACTCAGTCACCTTATATGCAGCATCTTAGTCCTGGGCCAATTTGGCCCATTTTACCAATGACTAATAAGAAAAGATGCACTGCAATCGAAACAGGAAAGAGACCCATTCTTACTGATGTGCTGGGCAGAGCCTGTGCCAAGAAAGGGTTCCACTTCATTCAATAAACTCACGGACCATATTAATTAGAAAATGCTGTTAATACTGCACCGACTCCGGAGCTCTTCAGCTTTCAAAGCTTTTGGTGTAAACGGGGAAAAAAAAAAACTATACTAGTCATTAAATGTGTCAGAACCTCAGTTTATGTAATCCAATTGCATTAAACATCCTGTATAAAGACTTTTCAGTTTCTCAGCGTTTTCTGGAAATGCCTAGCCATTTCACAGCTCCCGTCATCTCTACAAGAATGAAGAAAGCGATCTCCCTCAGAAGACCCGAAGCCCCAAGCCAGCACTTGTTTGATTCGTTTCCTTTGTCCCTACCTGAAAATTGCACTCACTAAGGTATCAAAGCTATCCGGGTCCAAGACCCCTTTGTCCCCTTTTTCTACCTACCTCACCCCTTAATTCCACGGCGACCCACCTAAAACCATCCACACACAAGATCAGTCACCATCCTTCCTGGGTACCCAACGCCGGTAGTTAAGTGAATACCTACCAATTCGTCTGGGCCCGGGACACACACACATTCTCCTGTCATCACAACACGGAGCCGACAACATCCACAACCCGCGCGGACAGCAGCAGCGACAGCAGCACCGGCCCATTGAAAGCAAGGCAGAGATGCTCATTAGAGGAGGCGGGGGAGGCGGGCACGGAGGAGGGGCGAGCTCTCGCTCCTGCCCCGGGAATGGGGCTGGGAGGGGGGGAAAGGATGGAGCAGGGAGAAAGGGGTGGGGAGAAGAAGGAAACCAAACAAACAAACCCACCCCGCAGGAGAGTCAGGGACGCCACCCGAGGCGGCGGGGACCCAAAAGCGAGCAGAGGTGCGCCCCGGGACCGGCCCCTCCATCCAGCCCGGGCGCGGAGCCCACTGGCCCGCGGCATCCTCCACCCGCTGCGCACCCCGCCCAGCCCACGCTGCGCCGGCTTCGGTCCAGAAGCCTAAGGCAGGGGTCCGCCGCGCGGCAGGCTGCCATAGGGTCACCGCGGACCCCGCGGTGCGTACGGGGCACCCTCAGGCAGAGACGCCACGCCGCCGGCGCCACACCTCCCCAGAGCTAGCCCTGCCGCAGGTCCCCACGGCGCCCCCGCCGCTGACAGCAGCCGCGCCTGCGGCCGGCCCGCCCCCCACCCCGAGCCCGCGGCTTCCCCTCCGCGCCGCCACGCCCGCCGCAACCCCGACGCCCCCGCGCGCACCTAGCGCTCCGGGGCTCGTCCCTCCCCCGCCCCGGCCGCCGCCGGCCCGCCCTTCGCACGCCAGCGGCCGCCGCTCCCCACGCGCACCGGGCAACCCCCTCACAACTTTGGGCGGGTAGCGGAGGATTCCGGACCCGGCGGCTGGGGGCCGGGAGCAGGGAATACGAACCGGGCACGCAGGGGAGGAGCCGCTTCTTCCCGACGAGGAGGCGGCCACTTCAGCGGCTGCAGCGCCACACAGCACTCCTTTCAGACCGCCCGGCTTAACTCCCCGGAGTGCGGCCCCTGGCCCCCAGCGGGCCCACTCCCTGCCCGGCCGGGCCGCCACCCTGCCCCGCCCGAACGTCCGGGCCCGAGCACTTCCCGCCTCCGGATTGGCTGCGCAAGGGCGAGTGGGCGGAGAGGAGGCGAGCTGGCCCGGCCCGAGGCGGGGAGGGGGGGGCGGAAGAGCAGCGCGCTCCGAGCCAGCTTTGTGACGTCATGGGGGTCAGACAATCCCTTCCATTCCGAGCGAGCCGCTCATTGGCTCCACGGGCCCGCCTCACGTGACCGCGCCCGGTTGCAGGGTGGGAGGTGGGGCTTCGTGGCGCTGGGGACCTGCGACCGGCTAGGAAGGGCGGTGTTGAAGCGGCTGGCGACGGGCGGGGTAGAGAAGAAGTTTTTGGGCCCGCCCCAGCATCCCCACAAGCTGGGGTCCCCGTGGACCGGCTGCTCCCAGCCGGACGGGCTTCCGTGAATCCTTGGCACCTCGGCGGGGGGACCGGCCATGTGCCAGGTGGCCAGGCGGCTAGCGCCTCCCTGCGCCTTCCTAGTGGGCTGAGGCTTTATAGGATAGGCTGCGGGGACGGCTCTCAGCCCAGCAGGGAAAGGAATTACCAGCGTTTCGCCCCAGCCTAGAATATAAAGCACGACAGTCCCAAAGTATCTGTTGCCCCATTCATTTGCAGATTTTAGAAACGTTAACTCAGATAATGTTTTCTATCATTTTCTGGACACCTCGCAGGTCCCAGGGAGAGAAAGCCGGTAAACAGCAAGAGGAAGTTGTGAGAAGGGAATTCTTTTCCCTGTAGAGTGGGTGTGTGCTCTGAAGGGCTTTGAAATCACTATTGTTCGTTTTCCCTGGTTTCGAGGAAAAGAGAATGCAGCCTATAGAAGTGGGAAGAGCACTGGACTTGAAGTCAGAGGACCATCATCTCAAGTTATTTCTGCTCCATAGGACTCTGTTTCTGTGAAGTAAGTTTAGGCTTTGGGTGGCATTGGCTTTCTGTGATTAGGCAGAAGACATCCTGAGGGCTTCTTAATTTGTCTCCATCCCCACATAGGCGCTCTTTATGGGAACTGAGTCATTGATAGTGGCTTCTAGAAGCTTCCTTGGAGATGACAGCAAGTTGATCATTGCACTAAGCCTGCCTAGTGTTAAAATTTACTTTGATTTATTAGGCATATCTGCTTACTAGCCAACAAAGTTCATAAAGTGATGTGGGCTGGATATAAAAACTATCATGTTAATAGCATTGTGGAGTTTTATTTTTATTAATCTTGCATTATTTGATTTGTATGTAATAAAGAAAAAACTTTATATACACAAAACACTGCCAAGAACAAGTTCTTCATAAGTCCTGGGTGTTTTCAGCTGCCTTCTCTATTCTCTAAATAAATTAGAGGAGAGCTTTTTTTGTTCAGCTCCAAGCTGCCCACAAAATTCTTATAGCTGCTCTAAGTGGCCTTCATCCCCATTTAGATGGTCCATCTGCCTTATCTTCTCCCTTTCTTTTTACTTCTCAAATGAGATTCCCATAATTTTGTAAGTATTCTTCATTGTCCTTTTCCCTATTAGTATATGATTTATTTGGTTTTTTCTTGGTTCATAGAAACAGTAGACTGTGGTTTAGCATAGTGAGTAAGAGCAGAACTGGAGAAAGGCTGCCTGGGTTCCAGTCTCAGCTCTGCCGCTTACTGTGTGGTCTTGGGCAACCTTGTTCTGGCTCAGCTCTCTCAATGTGTAAGATAGGAATAAAAATAGTAGTAACACAGGGCTGGATTACGTAGGTCAGTATAAATATATATTGTGCTAAAGAAAGTACATAGCAGGTAGTAAGGGCTATATAAATATTAGCTATTACTGGGGCAAGTGGCTGGCTCAGTCTGTAGAGCATGTGACTATTGATCTTGGGGTTGTGAGTTCGAGCCCCAAGTTGAGTGTAGAGATTACTTAAAAATAAAGTCTTAGAAAGTATTAGCTTTTTGACATGTTTTATGACATATTTTTGACATGTGCCCAGATAAGTGTGCCTCTTTTAGATTTAGGACTCCTAAAGAGTAGGAGATCTAGATTTTTAAGCGCAATATGTTCTTAGTTCTTAGTTAGATACTAAGAAGTTACTAATAGACTGGAAAGTCTTAGAACCTTAGGATTTCAGTTTAATATCCGTGAGGAGTGTCACTACCTCTTAGCCTCCTTTGCAGACATGGTGACCAGTTAACTGAAGGTAAGAGTAGATCTTTACAAGTTTCTGCCTGAGGTCTCAGAAGTGAAGTTTCTACTAGGCTTGTCTGTTGTCTATAAACTTTTTCCCAGTGACTGCAAAAGTAGAGTAATGACACTCCAGAATGTATACATCCATGTCAATGACCTCTTCAAGTTGTTACCTTGGTTACATAAACTTTTATTCCACACCAACATTGCCATTATTCAGAGCACTTTTAAAATTACCTTTTTAAATTATTTTTGTCTGCACAGGAAATTCCAGCGTGTTTTACTATAACCAGCACCTTGGTTTTTATACCAAAATAGCATTGATTTCCCCCATCTTACTATTCTTAGTTCTAAATGACCTGGCTATATCTGAAAATAACACACATTCTCAAAAAACTAGTATTTGCCACCACTAAGTATAGTCAAAAGAATTTGTCATGAGTCTTGAAGGCAATGTCAGGGTATTTCTGGAATCAGAATAAAGGCTCCCCAAAGTAATGGCCGTGAAATTCATTTAGATGTGCAAGTTTGGTTTGCTTGCTGCAAAGTTGTAGGACTCGGTGACATGTATATTATAAATAAAGTCATAGTCTTGCAGAGGAACCAACTACCTGTACCACTGAGGGAGATTCTTTAGTATCTCAATCTTGTCTCCTCTCTGCCTTGGCTTTCTTCCTGTCTCTAGATCTCCGTTTAGCCACTCAGTAGACTTGCTTCAGAGGTGCTGTTTGTTATCACACGGTTGTCTGGCCAGGCAAGGGCAGCTCTGACCCCACAGACTGTTTTAGCCACCAGAACATCTGTTGACACTTGGACATTGGAAGGCATAGAAATGAAGCTCTGTGACAACCCAGGACTGTTGTAAAGAAGGACTGACAAAGGGAGAGGAAGGGGTTTCAAAACAGTCTGGTACCAAAAAAAAAGGGCTGTGCAAAAAGACCTATTTTGTCAACACACATGCTTTCTGTGACACCAGTAATGTAAAGACAGTTCTTGGATGAGACCCTTGCCAGTCATTTTGTTGCCCTAAAATAACCCTGGAAATGAGCGTGTGCTGCACCAGATTGACCTGTTCTCGTGGATGGATGATCAAATCCTTGGGGCTAATGAAGGTTAGCTGTGACAACATGGTGATGGTCCAGCAGAGTCTTGGTGATACCAGCCAGGGAGCTTAAAATAGACCTGCATGTAGGTCTGAGATACTGTGGGCCCCCTGGCTAGTGATTTACCTTTGTCTTTGCCAAAATCAACAATCAGAGGGAAGAGAGGCGGGGTCTACCACACTCCTCTTTAAGTCCTACTTCCCTCCAGATCTTTTTTTTTCCCCCCTCCAGATCTTGAATAGGAAATCAGCAAGTATTTACTGAGTACTTAAGCAATAGGTATCTCTTTTATTACCATCCCAGGGTTGTTTCTTTGAAATTATTTGGAGTTATGTAGTGAGATCAACAAATCACCTATAAGAAAGACACAGAAGATGTATTGTAGCTCATGTCATGTGGACTAGGGGCTGTTAAAGGTGCTTTCACATTTATCTCATTTAATATTTTAAAAATAATCTGTTGTCATCAGAATTCATGAGGCAATAGTATGTTTGAGGGGAAAAAAAAATAAAGCTTCCATTCTCTTGCAAAACTAGGGATAAAAGTCTCCTGACCAGTAGGCAGGAAGTTTCTGTGCATTAATTTAACATGACAAAGAATATGAAAAGTTTGTATCTGGGCTTGCTTAATTAGAGGTTCAGGTGCTTTAGCAAGAAGGCTACAGGTCTGGGGACCTGAGTGGCACATCTTTCAACAACCCCTGTTAGTGGTGAGGGTGTCTTAGAATACTAAGGATGACATGGGTGTGGGGGATTGGTATTGTCTAGCCATCAGACAATCTGCCAAATTGATTTTTCATTCAGTGTGAGTCTACAGATGGACTCCCCAGAATACAGAGGATAAAAGGTGAAGGAAGGGCTTCGGGGGAACTGAGACATGGGCGTGGGTCTAGAGCGCTTTATACAATAGGTGCTGATTCTTGGTGCCTCTGAAGCAGGTCAGGCCAGTCTGCAGACTTCGGGAGAAGCCCCCACTCTCTACACTCAAAAATAGTAGCTGCTGATTTGCACACTTCTTAAAAGCTGTAATTTTTTGCTTATCTGTACACCTTAACTACTAGAATGTAAGCCTCTCAAGGGCAGGGACCATGTCTCTTTTAAGCACTAATATAAACCCACGGCTTGGCATATAGTGAGAACTAACAGGTAGTGAGTGCTTTGTTTTACCCCGTTATAACTGCACTGTCTCGTTATATCCTTATAACACTCATATGAGATAGGTGTTATCATTCATTCCATTTCGCAAGAGAAGAAAATGATCTCAACGAGGGCAATTTGCTCAGGGTTACAGAAGTACGAAGTAGTAGAACCATCTATCCCAGAGCTTGCTGTCTAAGGCACTACATTATAAGGACCACCACCCATAATAGGTGCTCAATAATGAATGAATGAACTCATTTCAAATGAAGGAAAAGGTGGCATGTTGCAACAGATGAATACATTGTGATAAAGAACTGAAGAAAGTTTCACATCTTCATTATGGATTTGAGGTCAAACTATGTATTTGCAGAACTTTCACCCATGCTTATGGCATCTGTGACCAGCAATACATTCTGTACGGCTCCGTGTATCACCTCTGAGTGACCCCTGTTGTCAGAGTGCTGCAGGGTTTGTTCATGGTTTTTCAGGAGAACCAACTGTGGCTATCAAAGCATATTTTCCTTGGAAGCCAGATATTAATATTTGTAGATGAATACCTAATGTATTCGATTTATATCCTAGTAATAAAACTATAGATAATTATATGATACAAAGCGAACAGTTTAATCTGTCAAAAGCTATAAATTATGTTCAGTTTAAAACGTTACTTTTATTTTTAAGCAGTATCAACTGGAGGGAGAAAAGTTCAAGGAGAGAAAAGACAGACAAATTCAAGTGGAATGTTAGTAATAGCTTTTGAATTATGTATTCAGTTTCTGCCAGGAACAATGGGCTCTGGAACGCTAATCAGAATATTTTGATAATTACTCAGGTACAATATCTGGGTTGAGATTCTATCCCTTAAGGCATCATGGTTTTGTCAAATGGGTATAGGTTGAAGCCAGAGAGACCTGAGTTCCCATCCTAGCTCTGCTTCTTACTAGCTGGGTAATTTTTCAGAATTTACCCAGTAGCTTCAAGTTTTAAAAAGTCTAAGGCATGTTATAAAGATTAATGAAAATGTCAAAGAAAATACCAAATGATGGCTGGCAAATGGTACCAAGTCGCAGCACTTAAATGAGTTCTCTATCGCTGCTGTAAGAAATGACCACAGATGTCATGGTTAGCAACACACATATCTTACAGTTCTGGAGGTCAGACATCTGAAATGGGTTTCAGTGGGCTAATATCAAAGCATCGGCAGAGCTGCATTCCCTTCTGGAGTCTTTAGGGAAGAAGCTGTTTTCCCTCCAGACCCAGCATGAAGAACTTGCCTGCCTTCCCAGGCTGATGGCTCATTTTTCCATCTTCAAGGCGAGCAGAGTGGCATCTCCAGATCACTAACTCTGATCTCCTCCACTGTTTTCCTTTCTAAAGGACCCTTGAGATTCCGTGGGGCCACGTGATAATCCAGGATGATTTCTTGATTTTAAAATCAGCTGATGAGCAACCATAATTCCATCTATAACCCGAGCTTCCCCTTGTAATGTAACAACAGCATATTCACAGGTTCTGGGGATTATGATGCGGACATCTTTTAGGGAGGGGCATTGTTCTGCTTGCCGCAACACTTTTCTCCCTTAACATTTGTTCATTCATTCATACACTTATGAAGGGTAACTATGATTGGTCAAAGTATCTTTTACCCTCCAGAAATCTGTTTAGGTAGAGAGCTTAGATTTTTTTTTAACGTTTTATTTATTTATTCATGAGAGAGAGAGAGAGAGAGAGGCAGAGGCAGAGGGAGAAGCAGGCTCCCTGCCTAGCAGGGAGCCCGATGCAGGACTCGATGCCAGGACCCTGGGATCATGACCTGAGCCGAAGGCAGACGCTTAACTATCTGAGCCACCCAGGCGCCCCGAGAGCTTAGATTTTAAAAAATTAAAAATGGGGTGCCTGGGTGGCTCAGTCGGTTAAATGTCTGCCTTCGGCTCAGGTCATAATCTCAGGGTCCTCGGGTTGAGCCCTGTGTCAGGCTTTGAGCTGAGTGGGGAGTCTGCTTGTCCCTCGCCCTCTGCCCCTCCCCCCACTCATTCTCTCCCAAATAAAATCTTTTTTTAAAAAATAAATTAATTAAAAATGCACAGATAATTATATATAACTGACAATTTTATTAAAAATCTCATTAGGGGCTCCTGGGTGGCTCAGTGGTTAAGTGTCTGTCTTCGGCTCAGGTCATGATCCCGGGGTCCTGGGATCAAGCCCCACATTGTGCTCCCTGCTCAACGGGGAGCCTGCTTCTCCCTCTCCCTCTTCCCCTCCCCCTGCTTGTGTTCCCTCTCTCACTGTCTCTTTGTAAAATAAATAAATAAAATCTTAAAAAAAAAATCTCATCAGAAAATTAACACAATTTGCAGCAGGCCCTAATGTGAACCATTCAAGTTTGTGCTACAGACCTTTGGAGGAATGATCACTTAGGCGTATGAGAGGCAAAAAAGAATCACTGGAAATTTTGATTGTCTATAAGAATTAATATTCCTTCCCCTAAAGACACATGTGGCTTTAGTTTGCTTTAAGATAAGAACAATGGAGGTGATAACCTCTACATTCTGCCTTGGTGACTCCCCACCAAACTTTGAAGGGTGTAAAAAATCTTCAGTGGAGCCAGAGGAGGGCAGCCAATAGGGTGAAGAGCCTAGAGTCGGAACATATGAGAAGTTTAGGGATATGCCTGGTATGATCTTCAAATACTTAAATGACAGTCACATGAAAAAGAAGCTAGATTTATCTTTGAAAATTCCAGAGTTTGAAAATGCTAGAATAAATGTGTATCAGTTAGATTTAAACTCAGTCTTACAACTTTATGTGGTTATAGTTTTCTGAAAATGGAATGACTGCCCCTTGAGGTAATGAATTTCCTGTTACTGAAGGTATCTGAATAAAACCCAGACAATAGTATGAAAGAATGAGCTTCCAAAGCACTTTGTTCAGGTCTCAAACATTGTACTTACATTGTTATCATTTACATTCCAGTCTTCCTGTATGACTCCGTACCTCTTTCTAGGCTAAGCCTATCCTATTCATTTTTATATGGTTTAGAAGGTACCCATTGAATATTGGATAGGCAAGTGAATGCTGCGTGGATGAGGCTGAGGTTGGACAGAGTGATCTCTCCAACTCTGAGACTCTCAGTTCTCTGAGCTGGGATTTGAACTAGGTTTAAAGAGTAGAACTGGAATCCAGAAAGGAGGTGCTGGTGGTGCATTCTAGGCTTCACAGTATGGAAAGGCCTAGAGAGGGGTTGGAGCAAATCAGAGTGGGGGTGCTCTGTTGGGTGAAGAACAGGAGTTAGAGTGGAGGCAGAAAGCTGGGTCATGATTTTCTGCAGTCTTGACCCAGGTCGACACTTGACTAAACTGTTCTGAAAGAAAAGTACTCTGACATTCATATGTGTCATGGCTGGATGGGGGATGGCCAGGGGCTTAGTGTGGACTGAATTATGTCCCTTCCCAATTCATATGCTGGATGAGGATGGGGCCCTCATGATGGGATTAGTACTCTTATAAGAAGAGACACCAGGAAGCTTGCTTCCCCACCCACCCTCCCAAGCAAGGACACAAAGAGAACAGTGCCATCTGCCAACGAGGAAGAGCACCCTCACCAGGGAAAAGAATCAGCCTAAGACAGGTTATTGCCTCAATATGGGAGTAAAAAGTTAAAACTCCGAGCTAGACACTGGAGGAAGAATATGAAGGAGGGGACAGGTGGAAAGAGACATTACTGAAAACACCAGGACTTGGTGGTAAGGTAAATGAGAGAGGGAGGAAAGGAAGGGTGTCTAAGAGGCCCAAAGCTTTGTGCATGGGTGACCATGAGGATGGACATTTATGCTCACTGTTTCTTTCTTATTCAGATGGAAGGAATTTGGGAAAATATTCAGAAGATTCAAGTTTCCCCAAACTGTTTCTGTTAAGTTCATGGCCAAAAGTGGGCTGTTTTTAATATTTGTGAAGATGGAAAGTCAAGAGTATTAGTCTGTGAGGGGCAAAAGTTTCAGAGGCGAGCTGTGGTACAGGTAAGACTTTGCCCCGAAAGGCGGTAGGGATAGCAGGCACCGCTGTGGGGGAGCCCAACCCTGGCCTGCACGGGAGCAGACACTCGATACGGAGCACCCTGTGTCATTAAATGACCTGTGAAGGTGAAGGCCTCTCAGCTGGTCCTCCACACAGTGTCTGTTTTAGGGTAGCGCCCAACGAAAACTCTATTAGTACTAAGGATAATTATATGTTTCTTAGGTAATTGGATTTTCTTTTTGACATTTTGGGACTCTGAATTAAACACCTGACTGTGTCTGTGTGTACGTGACAGAGTGAGGGAGGAGGTTAGAGGAGGTACCCAACGTTTTGGAGCCACAATGGTGGTCCAGTTATAGCATATGTGTTCTGTATTACTTTTTTAGCCTCTTTTCCATTTCTTTTTATACCCCCACCCTTGTTTTTCTATCCTCCCTCCTCTTTTTAATTTATGCTGTCTTGTATTTTATGCATCCCTGTTCATTCTGGAACAAAGGAGAATAAATACAAATATATTTTTATGTATATTAGTCCCCATTTTATATATGAGGAAGGAGAGGCTCAATTAATTTACCTAACTCAGCCAAGATTACAGTGGGTATATTAGTTATCTATTGCTAGGTAACAAATCACCCTTGAAATGAGCAACTGAACACATGAACATTTATTTTCTTGGTTTCTGAGAAGCAGGAATCTGGGAGCAGTGTAGCTGAGTGGTTCTAGCTCAGAGTCTGAAGAGGGTGCAGCCAGGCTGTTGAGCATGTTGCAGTCATCTGAAGGCTTGACTGGGGCTGGAGGATGTGCTTACAGCTCATGCCCATGGCTGTTGGCAGAACTTTTCCATTTCTTGCTTCATGAGCCTCTCTATAGGGCTGTTCACAACAGAGGGCCTGGCTTTCCTGAACGCTAGTGATCTGAGGGAGACATTGAGATGAGGCTGCAATGATATATGGTCAGAAATGATATCTGGTCACTTCCTTATATTCTGTTGGTCACACAAGCAAACCCTGGTAACATTTGGGAGAGAACTCCACAAGGGTATGAATTCCAGGGGTGGGGATCACTGGGGCTGTCTTGGAGGCTGCCAATCACACTGAGTAAATAATGTAGCGGATCCACATGATGCCGCTTTCACAAAAGCACTGGATTCATGTGCAAGTGCAGCCCCCAGAGCTGTTTCCATTCCTTGCATCTGGAACGCTAGGTGAATGAGCACCAGCGAGCAGTGCTATTCTGGGTTTCCAGTTTTCTTCCTCTGAGCCTGTTTACCATTGCCAGTGCTGCCACAGTTTCATCCATAAAGCTTTGTGTAACCTCGTAACTCTATTTAATCATTGCTAAAGGTAAATCCAAATCTGATTCTTAAGATAACACTAAATGACTTAACTTTTGGATACCACTAAGAAGTTAAAAATAATAGCTAACATAACACTATATATGCGTATCTTCTCTGAATTTGGTTATGCAAGACACAATTGATTATAACTTTAATTCCTTTCGCTTTTCTATATTCTTTGCTTCATGGGAAGTATATGTGTATAGAGGATACAAATTTCTGGTTATTCCACCACTCATAAGATGAGTCCACCCTTCTTGTCAATGTAATGAGAAAATCCATAAAGATATTTTTATAGAACATATTTTTACTGCAGTGTTGAACTGTAGCCAAATTTTTGTCAGGGAAAGACATTAGGACATGTTGTTTTCCTGGATTCAGGGAACTGCTGGCTCAGGGTTCAGTATTCAGACCACAGATCCATGACTTACTAGTAAACCACCTGAATAAATGAACACAAAGGATTTCATTTGCTGCTGGCTATTACCCTGCCTTTTGATCATTCTAACTCTATTCTGCGTCTGGAAATTCCATTTTCATTTGAAGTATGCATAAAGTGATGTCACTATGAATGTTTAAGCACAACCCCAAATTTCTTCACTAAGATTATGTTTCAGAACAATGGTATTGACTAATTATTTCAACTGCAATTTAAATTTGTAAGCCATTACTATGTGCTAGTGGCATTTGAGTGTTCTTAAAACTTTCTTTACCTCTGGGATCTACCTTCAAGGCCTGGTGTGGTATGCTAGTTTACAAATAAGATAATTACTTCTGCCTAGGGAGAGAACTTTCTCTTTACATTTGACTTATGTACAAGTTATTTTGATAAATTCTCTTAGAATGCTGACAGTGTTCCAAGCTTTGTGCTACGTTCTGTAAATGGATAAAAGGGTAAGACACAATCTTTGTGCCTTTAAGAACTTGTGGTCTAGCTGCTAGATAAACATTAACAGGAATAATTATGAAACCATGTGATATAGCAGAAGTATTCACAAAATGCTTGAAGAAAAGGGAGAAGGAGTTCTGCCTGGTGGAGGAAGGAGGAATCAGGAAAGACTCTTCCAAGATCAGTGGTCCCCAGGTGCTGGTCCCAGGACCAGTGCTAGTCTCTAATAGAATTTTTACGATTTGTGGCAGAGTGAGAAAAAAAAAAATGAAGCCATGTTATTTTAGTGAAATAAACGAAATTACATAAGATAACTATGATTTTTATAAATTCTTCAGCCTAAAATTCGGATTTACATGTTTATTTTCTGTTATATTGTCCTTTATGAAGGCATGATGATAGTATGCATTATTATGTTTTCTTTAATTGCAAAATGAAACTTGGCAACCTCACATCAATCTGCATTTTCACTCATTCATTCATTTATTGGTCCTGGATATCCAAAAGGTTAGGAGCCCTTAGTATGGATGGTTGGTTATACTTGAGCTCGAGTCGGAAGAGAGATCCATTCCTGTGTAAAGGAGTTCCTGCTATTTGCCTAAAAGCGGTGTAACCACATCTGCATTAGGGGTCAATTAATCTATGAGAAAGAAAAAAATATGCATGCTTGCTTTTTTAAGACTGATTTTGAATGTTTTTCTTACCTGTGTCTGAAGGCGTGTGGGAGGAAGATAGAAAACCTGTGTCCAGAGTGGGACAGAATTTGAACTACAGCTTTGCAAAGCTGCCGCCAGCAACAATACACTGGTGTTAGAAGGATTTTTTACCCCCATAAATTCTTCTGAAGTTTAGATAAGATTAGTCTTGAGGATTATAAACCTTCTACTTCTCTCTGGGTGTTCGGTTAAAAAAATCAGAACTTTTGCATATATGGGCCTTTTCTCCCCCTAGCTGTTTGCAAGGAGATGCGAGCAAGAGCGAGCCATTGGCTGTGTCTGAGCAGGTCAGCAGTAACAGGACCTTTACTGCCGCCCCGCTGAAGACCGGCTGTGCCCACTGCCTCTCGTTCAGCTCACCTTTGGTAGCGAAGCTTTTCATCTCTTTGCAAATAGATGCCTCTGAAAAATTGAGCTGTAGCCATAATTTTAAGGAATGTGTCCTCTTTGAAGAGAGAGTCAAGGAGAATGACAAAAATGATAAAAGGACTGAATAATATCAAATGATGTTTAAGAAAAGTATAGGGATTCCCCCTGTCTGAACTCTGGGGCAGATCTTACAAGAGCTTACCTGCCCCGAGTGCCTCCCAGCAAAAGCACTTTAAGAAACGATCAAAGATTTCCTTGAAAACTTGCCAGACAACACTTGTACATAACAGGCTTTCATTGTACTATGCACTTGGAAGCAATCCCTGTGTAAAGTAAGAGCGCTCTGAGGTCATACAAGCTCCTTGCTCCATCCCCCTCTGACTGTCAGGTCCTAACATTGCTAAACCTCAGTTTCCTCCTCTCTACAATGGGAATAATCTGTTTTACTCCATAGGGTTGTTGTAAACAGAAGTGATAGCATGCAATAAGCATAAACTCCCACTCTTCCTATTTTTATTATTGCTATCTCCTTCTGAGAGGAGACCCTCTCTCCTGCCCTCTCTCCTCTCCTGTGCACGCTCTTCCATCTTTGAATCTGGAGGGTCCTGATTCGAGTGAATATGAATACTAATTGATTCTTTTGGCTTCCTTCAGTCTAGAGCATCTGCATATGAACAAAAAAAAATAATGTTTATAGGACAGGTCATTTATTTTGGCTGTCATATATTTAAGCAAATTAATAAAAAATTTATATCACAGTATTTCTAGACAGAATCATGTAGAGAAAAAAATGTTAAATAGTTAAGCAAATTATTTTTTCTGTTAACAATCCTCAGACTTGTCTCTCTCCATGACCTTTAGCAACTCCGCAATGGAAATATTGGAAGGAGGTAAACATTATTGGTAATGATGGAATAATGGAATATTACATGTCCTTCCTGATTCACTTCTTTGTGAGAGAGAGAGGGAGGGAGGGAGGGAGAGAGACAGAAAGAGGGAGGGAGAGAGACAAAGATAGAGATACGTGGTCCCAAGGGGGTGGACTCATGACCTGATCTGACTCACAGAGGAGTATCTGGAAGCCTGTCTGCCCTGAAATGACTAGCTAAGCTGCTGGAGGTTGCGATAGAGAATCTGAGAAGCCTGTCTTTACTCACATACTCCCAAGAAACAAATGTAATACATTAAAAGGGGGCGGAGGAGTCATGAGGTCATATCTCTTGGTTAGAAACGTTGAATAGGGGCACCCGGATAGCACAGTCAGTTAGGCACCTGACTCTTGGTTCCAGCTCAGGTCGAGATCTCAGGGTTGTGGGATAGAGCCCCACATCAGACTCCAGGCTCAGCACGGGGTCTGCTTAGGACTCTTTCTCCCTCTGCCCCTCCCTCCCTCAAATAAATAAATAAATCTTTAAAAAAACTGTTGAGGGGCGCCTGGGTGGCTCAGTCGTTAAGCGTCTGCCTTCGGCTCAGGTCATGATCCCAGGGTCCTGGGATCGAGCCCCGCATTGGGCTCCCTGCTCCGCGGGAAGCCTGCTTCTCCCTCTCCCACTCCCCCTGCTTGTGTTCCCTCTCCCGCTCTATCTCTCTCTGTCAAATAAATAAAATCTTTAAAAAAAATAAAATAAAACAAAAATAAAAAAAATGTTGAATTGACCTAAACTTAAAGAGCATGATTTTGAGTCATTAATTCACTCAACCAATAGTTAATGGTCACCCAATGTGTACCAGACACTGTTCTGGACACTGGCGATCTAACAGGACCAAGTCCCTGTTCTCATGGAATTTGCAGTCTAGTGGGGAAAACAATACAGAAAGAATTCAGGAATTCCACAGAAAGGACCCTCCTGTGGGGTAGGAACACCCTGAGGGTGGGCCTGGTGGCTTAAGTACCACAATCACCATGTTTAATATTCACTCAGAAACTTAGGTGTGTGCTTTCTTGTTGTTGTACTAATTACCAAAATACTGATTTCCAACTAAAGCAGTGAGTATTTTTGACCTCTCAAAAATGATTGACATGGCTTTGCAGATAGATCTATTTTTGTTCAGCTTTCTCAAGTTTGTGCTCTTTGTGGTAGCCAACCAGGAAAATGCCACCCAGCCACAAGTGTAAGAGAATGCGCTCTGTGTTACCCATGATAACGGACATGCTGAGAAACAAACCTTTGATCTTATCAAATGCAATTTTGTACTTGAAGCACTGGGGTTACCTACCTAGGGTTTTAGGCTTTGATATATTTAACTTTTTTGGGTATGCTTTCTTAAGTTTCAATGTAGTAATAAGAAATGTCGATTGAGGCCAAAGCCTGGATCATATTATGTGTGCTGGTAAATCCACGAGAATGACCTTCAGGTTTCTGTAGGCTGTGGTTTGTAAAGAAGGGGAGTTTGTTCTAATCTTAAGCCCCCTACAACCTGAGGAAAAAACCTGTGGTAGGTCAAGCCAGACACGTTAGGTGTTGTATTTCAGCTACCGAGTGATTATCTGATACCACTCTGCGTTTGTTTTTTTTTTTAATTTTTTTATTGTTATGTTAATCACCATATATTACATCATTAGTTTTTGGTGCAGTGTTCCATGATTCATTGTTTGTTCATAACACCCAGTGCTCCATGCAGAACGTGCCCTCCTCAATACCCATCACCAGGATAACCCATCCCCCTCCCCCCCTCCCCTCTAGAACCCTCAGTTTGCGTTTGTTTTTAACTCCGGATGTACTGTATTAGGTAGTTAAGAACAAGTCTTCTCTCAAATATCCCCCACAGATTATTTGTTAATTACAATGGGGAGAATGGTACCTTTATAATGGCAGATACCACCAGCTTCAATGAATCTAACATCATCAACGATTGTGATTACTGACTGACATGTTGTCCCTGATGAGAGGTAATGGGAAGTATACAGCATCACCTCAGAAATAAGTATTCTCACCAAAGAATGTGTAACTTGACCATAAGGAAACAAACAGACAAATCTAGACTGCGGGACCTTCTGCAAGGCAACTGGCTTGGACTCTTCGAACACATCAATGCCCTGATGGGACAACAACAAAAAAGGGAAGGAAGGCTCCAAATTAAAAGACACGAAGGAGACAAGACGGCTGAGTGATGGAGTGCTGGACCCAAAAATGGAGGAAAGAGGAGAGGGCAAGGGAGGGGGGAAGGAGGAAACCATCTGTAAAGGTTATTTGGGACAAAGTTGGAGAAAGTTGAATATCGTCTTTTGATTATGTAATCCTTTTGTCTTGGTGTTAAGTTCTCTGGAACAGATCGTTAGCAAGGAGACTGTCTTTGTTCTTTGGAAATACACGCTGAAAGCTTCAGGTGGGAAATGTCATAAAGTCTGCAACTTTCAAATGGTTTAAGACAAAAATAAGAGAAACAAATGTGGCAAAATGGTAGTCGGTGAATCCGGGCGAAGGGAATATGACCTGTAGGTTCCGCATTTTTTAAACAGCGGGGAGAGTGAGGAGACAAGGGAAGTCTGTCTGAGAGAAATGATTACAGAAATCTGGAACAAAACCAAAAGACGTAAGGAAGCACACGTCTACAACTCAGGCATGAAGCCCAGGACAATGGGCAGATCTCTGCAGGGGGAATCACCGGGATTGTTTCCTCTGTGTCCTGTGTCACCACCAGCCATGTGACTGTGGGCAGTTTGCCTAAACTCTCTCTATTCGTTTTCTAGGGCTGCCGTCACAAAATACCACCGACTCTGTGGCTTCAAACAACAGAACTGTATTTTCTCACGGTTCCGGAGGCCAGAAATCTGGCCTCAAGGTGTCAGCAGGGCCAGGCAGCCTCTGCAGCCTGGAGGGGAGAATCCTCCCTTGCCTCTTCCTCGCTGCTGGGGGTTCGGCAGCCATCCTTGGTGCCCCCACTTTGCAGTCACAGCACATTCATCTCTTCCTGTGTGGTGCATGGTATTCTCCTCTCGTGTGTCTGTCCTGGTACTCAAGGATGGCACATACATTGAACTGGGCTCTAATGACCCTAATGACCTCATCCTAAGCTTGATTACATCTGCAAAAACCCTATTTCCAAATAAGGTCGCATTCACAGGTACCAGGGGTTAGGGCTTTGACATATCTTTGGGGAGGGGGGCACAGTTCAACCTACAAGACTCTTCATTCTTGTTTCTCCAACCCCCAAATAGGCCTGGGCGATGTGGGGGGCCCCATGAACTAAAATGAAGTCCAGGGTCCCTTCCGCACCCAGAGCACGAGACTCTATGGGTCCACTGTTCCGAGCTGTGACATTGGTCAGCCTTGGGTAACTAGGAAGCCCAAGGGAGAGTTGATGAGGAGGAGGTTCCAGGTCATTACTGCGAAGAGAAGAAACGCGGCCTTTCAGGAATACGATCCTTGTGCATTCTTGGTATAGCAGGCCGCTTTAGCTCGCTGTCACAGTCAACCTCTTCGTCTTCAGTTTCCTTTGTCTCAGTGGTTGTTGGCCCAAAGTTTTCTAAGTTGAACTCTCATCCTGTTACCCATAAAATTACATAAAATGAGATGCTAGTGTTAAAAAAAATAAATAACTGTCACGTCGCAAGTGATTTCAGATGTTGGACAGGCCCCCAGCTGGAGCAGATTAATGAGGAAAATCAAGACTTCTCTCTCTGTCTTTGCCCTTCAGGCTAAAAAAAGACAAGATAAGAAGAGAGGACGTTCTGTAATGAGTAAGGGCTGCTGCACCTTCAAACTGGCTCAGCCCCTCCTGCTGGGCCCGCTCTGGGAGTCTGGAGGAGGAGACCCTTTGAGGCCCTTGGCCCTCCCTCTGCAAGCAGAGGAGGCAGGGAGCAGCATAAATGGAGATGAGAACTGTCCATGCTTCTTCCTGATGTCTCTGTGCTTCAAAGAGAAAACTGTGTCACAGCCGGGGAGGGGAAAGCACTGAGTACCAAGTTGAAAGAGGACATGTTCCCAGAACTCTAGGCCCACAGTTCTCAGTGTGACACATTGTATACAAAGATGCATCTGTACCCCTGCACCAACTCCCCCCCAATCTCCCTCCAAGTGACTAAGGTGGATGCACCAGGTGTCTGTAAACCAGGACAGGGTGATGTCCCATCTGAGAAATCTCCAACTTGTGGCAGGAAGCAAACACCTCAGGAAAATAAGATCTGATCCAAAATTAAATAGCGTTTCTTTTTCCTGACTTTCAGAAATTATTTAGGTAAACAATTGGCGATTTAATTATAATGTTGTCGTTATGAAAACCTGTTATGTCACTGGCTGCCAATGCGAGGTAAAAATACAGGATTCACATTGTGTTGTTATAATTCTGGTCTTTCTCTGCCATTCCTTCAGCAGTGGGAGTTATGGGTTTGTCAGATTTCCATTAGTACCTCTTATTTTCTAGGCTTCTGTCTCAGTTGCTGAAAATTGCATGGTATTGGATGGAAGCCTGGAGACAATTTCCTTCAGTGTGATAGCAGCTACATTCTTTTATGGTTGTGTGTGACTTTGCAAGTGATTTCAATTTCTTTTTATTAAAAAATTAATTCATACATAAATATCAACTCTTTCTTTTTGCATATAGCTCTTATTCAAGATTGGGGTGTGAATCATATGGAGTAAACATTTACAAACAGGGCACGATTCAAGAAAGGTCCTGCCCTGTGGCAGCGACGGAACAAGGTATGGTCAAGAAGTAATGAGATCGATGTGGTGGTCATCAGTCATAGTTCTTTCTGGTCACACATTGTGTATCTCTGGGATTTCCAATATCAAACAGAGGAGAAAAGAAGATGTGGTCTTGAATTATAAATTTAAAATTATAGGTGTTATACTTGCTACAGACATTGGGGATTTCTTATCAAATCATAGAATTTCAGGATCTGAAGAAGAGCTTAGATTTTATCTTATCCATCAATTATGGATACTTATCCCATCAACTCCACATTCCTTCTTCCTCTTTTCCAGCAACGTTTCAGTCATCTATTGCTGTGTAACAAACAACTACAAAACTTAGTGACTTAAAAAACAATCACTGAGTAACTCACAATTCTGGACGTTGGCAGTTTGAACTGAGCTCAGGTAGGTGGTTCTACTGCTGGTCCCACCTGGGCTTACCCATGGGGCTACACAAACTCCTTTCAAGCCTCTGTTTGTGTTACATTTGCTAATGTGTCATTGGCCAAAGCAAATCACATGGCCAAACTCACATGCAAGGAGGTAAAAAGCTAAGACTCTATCTTTTGGTAGAAGGAACAGCAGCATAGATGGAAGTATGCATCCATTGGTTTTTCTTTGGAAGCTAAGGTCCCATCTGTCAGATTCAGCTGGGATCTCCCTAGTATTCTGTTTTGCCTGAAAAGAAACAAAAGGAGAGAGAGTTATGGGCCTGTGTGCCAAAACCAAAAAGCCTCCTAAGGGAAGTGAGAATTCATTATAAGAGAGAGAAGAGAGTGACACAATTGTCCGAGGACACTGAGTCAGTGATCGAGGTGGGGACACCTCAGCACAGAGCCTCTCTCTCCCTCAGATGGCCCCAGCCCTGCGCCCATGGTCTGTACCCAAGGCCTGAGAAGAGGCTGCAATAAAAAGAATAAAACAGAGTTTCAGTGAAGCTTCTAGGGATGACGTGCGGGTCTAGAGGGTGAAGGGCATCTGGGGCGGGGAGTGGGAGGGAGGGGGTTGCTGAACCCAGCCTGCTTCTGGACCAGAATTGATAATAGGGGAGGAAATCGCTTGGGCCAGGCATCCAGGCCTTTGACACAGGCTTTGATGGTTCTCAAGCACACAAGATTCACCCTCTCAGGACCCCTAGACAAGCTGGAAAACATCGAGGAACAGAGTTTCCTATATAGCAAGCAAAGTCAGAGTCAGAGAAACTTTTTTTGGTGACCCTTATCTTAACCCTATTTCTGGCTTCTGGCCGTTGTGGCCTGAGGAGCAGGAATGAGAGCTTGTCCCCTACCGGTGAGCCCAGCGTGGCCCCGGCAGAACTGGAGATTGTTGTCTGTCCTCGACATGTCTTAACCTCCCACACAGATTCTCTTTCTCCTCCCTTGTCCCCCTCTCCTCTGTATTTTATTTACCGTAACAAAAAGGCTCTGCTCTCTGTTATTTGACAAGTAATTCCCCCCCAGGCTTAAATTACTCCCTGACCTAGAGATCTTTGCATTGTCATAGGAGATTTCTGATGGCCCAAACTCCCTCTGGAGCTAAAGGAATAAATCTTTTTTTTTTTCTTCTTTAAGAAGAAAATCTTGCTTTAGTCTCAGAGATTTTCACATATTCCAAAGGTAGCTACAAAAAGACATTTGCTCTAATAAGTAAATTTATCAAGATCTAAAGGAAAAAAGTCTTTAATAGAAAATTCCATTGTGGCAAGGGAGATGCTGGGCAGAGAAGGCTTCCTGGAGTCTCTCAAATCACATCACATGGGTAGCTGTGGGCGCAAGGCTGTGTCTATGCCTCCAGGAACTGTGAGGACCAAAGGAAACGTGAAAAGGACAATGTGCTGATTTCGGAAGATGAGCGAAGCTAATGAGCTTTCAGTCAACGTTTTACTATGCAAATTTTCAAACATGAGAAAATTGGGAGGAATTTGTACTCAACACCCACGTACTCACCACCCAGATTCTATCGTAATATGTTAATATACTTGCTTTATCACATCTCTACCCTGTCCATCCCCATCCATGAATCTGTCAATTTTTTTGATCCATTTTAAAGTAAGTTGCAAGCATCACTTTCCCCTAAATATTTCAACATGCATTTCATTAACTAAAGTTTCATTTTATTTACAGCTATTTTTTTAGGTATACACAACGATATATGCACATTTTAGGCGAACATTCTGAGTTTTGACAAACGTGCACAATTGTTTAACGGAGACTCTGATCAAAATGACATTACTATTATCCCAAAATGTCTCATGCTCCTTCTCAGTCAATCTGCCCTTTTACCCAACCACAGAGACAACTACTACTCTGATTTTTTCCACCATGGATTAGTTTTGCCTGTTCTACAACGGCATAGAGTTGGAACTATACGGTGCATACTGCATTATGCAAGGCTTCTCTCGTGCAGCATGTTTTAGAGATTCACCCATGGTGTTGCTTGTGTCACGAATTTGTTCCTTTTTGTTGTCAAGCAACAGTCCATTTGTTAAATGTACCACAGTCTGTGTATCCGTTCCCCAAGATCAATACCTGGAATAAAGCTGCCATGAACATTCTCGTATGGCTTTGTGTGGATGTATGTTTTCATTTTTCTTGGATAAATACCTAGGAGCTGAAGTCCTGGACCATAAGGTAGGCATATGTTTAGTTTTATAAAAAACTGTGGCTTTTTTCTGAAGTGCTGTATGATTTTTTTACAACCCCACCAACAATCGGTTGCTCTCTATCCTTATCAACATTTTATATTGTCAGTCTTGCTTAATTTTAGCCATTCTGGCCAGGGAGTAATGAAAGAAATTAATGAACACGTAAAGTGAGGCTAAAAAACCTGATAGGGCAATGAAATAAATCATTATGATTTTTGTAGTTTTTATAGTTTTCTTTTTAATCTCAGGGTATGTTCTGGATATTGTAAAAGTTAACCATATTGGAGGTCGAGTAGCTAATTGAAACTTCCAGCTAATGAGAAAGTATGTAAAGGTTTTCTTTCCTACATATAATATTGTCATGAGGACAAGAGAAGAAATGTAATTACTGGTGACTATTTTTTCTAAAAGACAAACCAGGAATGAATTTAGAGTAATTAATTAGAAATTTATATTCCCAGAAATATAAGCCACTGGGCTCTAAGGCATAAAAAGACAAACCAAATTTATTGTTTCTAGAAATTTCTTTTTTCTTCTTTCGTTAAGTATTATTTGACATCAAAGCCAATCAATTATTGTTCTGGGCAGCAGAATATACTGAAGTATCAGTCATGGTTCCTGTTCTCTAGCTAGCATGTAAGTCTGTATATATTATTCCATGATGTATATAAGCAAAAACTGATGTATAATCAGCAAGTGCTGGGGAAGGGGACCTGGGAGCCCTCAGCTAGAGAGAGACTTCAGGAAAGGGATAAAACTGAACATGAACCTGCAAATATGGGAGGATCAGGGAAGGGTTAAGATGGAGAATATTCCAAAGAGTAATCAAAGGAATCCTCATGAGGGTAGGTTAACACTTTACTGAGAAACCTGCTGCTTTATCAAAAGATACTTTGTCTTTGATCACTGTGGTAGAGACATGAGAGAAATTGTAGGGTCAGAAGAATTAGGAAGAATGTTCCCAGATGCCCCTACAATCTCAATATTCAGAATCACCACAGAAATCAAGTTTCTTTGGTAATGGCATGGGTGAACTACTGCCAAAGAGTAAATGAGTGTGTGCGCGTGTGTGTGTGCATTTCAAGTGAAGGCAAGAGGAAGCAGAAAGAATATAGAAGTCTTGGATAAAACAATGGTCTATAACACATTTATTGATAGGTATTTATTCATACGCTATTTTGTTGCAGAAGAAAGTTAGGATAACTTGAATGGATTCATATAACTTGAAGGCATAAAGTTAAAAATAAGAATGAGGTAATTTTTGCATGAGTTTCCTCCTGCATCACTGTACTAATAGCTTTGCACTTGTGCAGACAATTGAATGGCACTTAACAGCCTTCGACCTACATTTACAAAGCAGGTGGTCTGACTGTCGTGAAAGCTAGATCCTTTCTTGGTCACTGCCTGTTGTGAGTCAGGTTTGGAATGAATTCCACAACCTCAGTTTAGGTTAAAGAATACTCTTTATTGAGGAAAGGGGAAACCTATAAGGCAGATCACATAGAATGAGAAGACATGGATGCGCTGCCTCCCATGGGCCCTCAGAGAGACAGGTGAGGGTGCCCTGCAGGACTTGTAGTCAGGGTTGATACTCCAATAAGGAACAATCCCCCCCACCCCGCCCCGCAACCCTGATTCCACTTTTTCTAGAAAGCAAGTATAAGAGTGTTGTCTTGTCCCTGGGGGAACCCTCAGGCAGCCTGTCCAGGCAGTCTGGATTTGGGGGCCCAGGTGTTTACAGAAGTTGCTGGGAAAGCCAGCTGCCTAGCACCTGAGGAACTTGGGATCCCTAAGATGTTGCAGTCCTCCACCAGAGGGAGGACACTAGCAGTCCCATGGCAAGCTGAGCTTAGATGCAGCTCTTCTGCTGTAACAAGGAGTCTCATCGCTAGCTCACTGTCCGGGTCACCAGAGTGAGTTCCCGGGGTCATTCTCAGTCTATGTTGCTCATCACACTATACTTACCGAGAGGTCTGCAGCCAGGAAGCTGAAAACTTGCAATGGTGGCCTTGCAAAAACCCCTCCACCTCTCTGACCCTAACTGGTACTTACCCTGCTCAGTAGGTTGTTGGGGAATCGAACGAGAGTGACCGGTAGGCCAAACAACTAAAATGGGGGGAAGTGGAAGGAGGTGGTCGAAAGGTACAAGCTTTCAGTTAAAGGTAAGTATAGGGATGTAATGTACAGCATGGTGACTAGAGCTAATGCTGCTGTATGGGATACAGGGAAGGTGTTAAGAGAGCAAATCCTAAGAATTCTCACCACAAGTAGAAATTTTTTCCTTCCTTTTTATTGTATTTATATGAGAAGATGGATATTAACTAAACCTACTGTGGTAATCACTTCAGAATATGTGTCAGTCAGGGGCGCCTGGGTGGCTCAGTCGTGAAGCGGCTGCCTTCGGCTCAGGTCCTGATCCCAGGGTCCTGGGGTGGAGCCCCGCGTCGGGCTCCCTGCTCCGCGGGAAGCCTGCTTCTCCCTCTCCCTCGGCTCCTCCCCACCACTCGTGCTCTCTCTCTCTCTCTCCCTCCCTCTCGGTCTCAAATAAATAAATAAAATCCTCAAAAAAAAAGTGTAAATCAAACTATTGTGCTGAATGCCTTAAACTCATACAGTGATATATGTCGATTATTTCTCAATAAAACTGGAAAAAAAAGTTTAAAAGAAAGCAAGAGCTGGGGCGTTTGATGCAGTTGAGCCACTGCCTGGAAATCTTGGAAGAGGGGAAAGTGGAAACAATGGAGTCCCCAGTTAGAGTAAAAAGAAAGCCAAAGGCAGAGGGGACTTCTGCCTCACTTCCAGTTTGAAATTCTGAGAGGAGCCCGCCTCACCGGGGGAGGCTACAAAAGAGCAGAAATGGTGACAAGGCAGTGAGAGGGCCCGCACATGGCATGCAGGTGATCCAATATCCCACATGTCCCACTGGGGGAAGACGGAAGCCTGAGTGGGCCGAAGGGACCTGGGTTTGGAACGAGGAGGTGGTGCATAGGCAGATGATGTTGACACACACTCAAAAGCTGGATGGACCGGTCGTATCGCCACTGAAGCCCCATGGGATGCTATTGTAAATGGGATTGTTGTCCTAATTTCTTTTTCAGATAGTTCATTATTAGTGTGTAGAAATCCAACTGATTTTTTATGTTGATTTTGTATCCTCTATTTTTTCTTCTGTTGCTTGTGCTTTCATTGACATATCTAAGAAACCGTCACCTAATTTAAAGTCATGAAAATTTACACTCACATTTCTGCCTAAGCATTTCATACTTTCAGCTCTTATGTTTAGGTCTACAATCTATTTTGAGTCAATTTTTGTACATGGTATGAGGTAGAAGTTCAATATAAAAGAGATCCTCGGGGTGCCTTGGGGTGCCTGGGTGTCTCAGTCGGTTAAGTATCTGACTTTTGATTTTGGCTCAGGTCATGATCTCATGGTTGTGGGGTCAAGCCCTGCATCCAGCTCTGCACTCAGCAGGGAGTCTGCTTGAGATTTTCTCCTCTCCCTCTGCCTCTCCTCCCACTCTCTCTCTCTCTAAAATAAATAAATAATCTAAAAAAAAAAGATATCCTCATAATTTTACTTAACATTTTTAAGGTTTAAATGTGGTGCTGTTTAAAATGTGGCTACCAGGGCACCTGGGTGGCTCAGCTGGTTAACTGTCTGCCTTCGGCTCAGGTCATGATCCCAGGGTCCCAGGATCGAGTCCCGCATCGGGCTCCCCGCTCATCAGGGGGTCTGCTTCTCCCTCGGACCCTCCCCACTCTCGTGCTCTGTCTCTCACACTCTCTGAAATAAATAAAATCTTTAAAATTTTTTAAAAAAATAAATAAAATGTGGCTACCAATGACTTTTCTATTGGACAACACTAAAGTGGACCAGTGGTAATATTGGACACGTACAATGTGCCAGGTACCATTCTAGGCACTAGGGATACCGAGACAATGAGGCACAAACTCTTTTCTGAAAGAGTTACAAAGATTTTGTGGGAAACAGACAAGCAAACAAATCCACCAGGGTGGAGGATTTGGTTCTCAGCTTCATATATCTAGAAAAATCTTATCAGTTGCATAGAAAAAGGCATCCTGGAACACTGGCTCACAGTTACCATGCTCATGAGCCACTGATGCATAAATCACAGTACCATCATTTATCAGTTTTCAAGGAGATCTGTAATAATAATAGTTATGACGTATTAAGCACCTACTATATACAGACACCGCTCGAGATATCTACGTGCGTTATGTCATTCAGTTCTTAGGACAATCCCCTGAGATAGTACTATTGATCATCTCCATTTTACAGATAAGGAAATTGAGTTGTAGAGCTTTGAACTAATTTGCCCAAAGTCACACAGCTGGAAAGTTTTAAAGTCGGGAACCATGCTCTTTAGTCACTACACTCTATTTTCTCTTGCCAAATGTACTAGACATTCGTGTTGGCTGCTCAGCGGTTTGTTCCTCTGTAGGAGGATTTATGTGCAAAGCCGCATTACAGTCAGGAAGTGTCCCCGTGAGTATCAGGTCAGAGCAAGGAGAGTTGGTGACAAATGGAAAGGCTAATGGCATTAAGACCCACAGTAGGGTCAGAATATACCCAGGGCAGTGCTGGGGAATTGAATCTGGGGAGTCATGGAATCCCTTCCTCTGGATACTGCCAACTTCTGCCTCCCCGTGCTTGTGTTTCTTTTCTTTTTAACTGTTTCCAGAACAGCAGTTCCCCTTTCATTAATTCAGTCCTACTTTTGACAGCATAATACCTGCAGTTACACTCTTGCTCTTCCTGTTTTGAGTCTAGGAAATATTTTGTGTTTAAGGTGACGGATTGACCGCATTCCTTCACTGGATGTTGGCTTGCTTAGTCAAAGCGACAGAGCTCTGACCCACCACGCTCCACCTTCTCTTCCTTTCTCAGTTCCAATCGAAGTCCTGACATTTTTATGCCACTACTACCATCGCTTTCATAGTAACCGACACAAACCTGGTTTAAAAGGATAGACCTTCTGGATCTTCCTGCCTAGAGCCTTTCCTCTCTCCCGTCCAGCCTCCACACACAGGCTGCCACCCAAAATAGCTCCAGGGTTAACCTACACCTTAGGTAGCTCCCTTTTGATTTCAAAATAAGCTCCTTAGCTTGGTGCTTTAGGCTCCCCATGATCGAGCTCCACCCTTATCATCAGTGTTCCTCCCCACTGACTCCTCTGTCCCTCGGGCCCCCGTCTTTGCTCATGGTAGCGCCTTCCTCTGAAACCGGTCTCTAACAAAACCACCTACTTTGTGTAGGGTCTCCCTGATTGCTCCCTGTCTTCTGTGTCAGAATTCTCTTTCTCTCCCCCAGGGTGTCCCACAGTGCAGGACATGAGGACACAGTCTGGCTCAGGCTACGTTTAGCTTTGTGATCATGGGAAAACCAGGGCCTCCGGAGCCCTGCCCCCTGGGTGAGGAACATGCCAAGGAATTAGGACAATATTAATAATAGCCAGAACTTTCTCAATAGCTGTCACATACTGAGTGCTTTATAGCATTATCTCATAAACTATTTCCAACTCTTTGAGGAAGGGGATTACGGTCCTCACCATACAGATAACAAAACCGAGACTCAGGCAGTAAAAGTAGGAGCCAGGTGGTGGGGCTGGGATTCAGAGCAGGTGGCAGAGGCTCAGCTTTGGCATTTTGGTGCCCATTTCAGGGGCGAGCTGGTAGCTGGCTCCAGGGAGGCATCAAGCAGAAGACCTGGTCTAGGCTGCCCTCATTGAACTCCTATTCTTAATAACTTGGAAGAGAGCCAGCACATCTGGTCTATGGGAGCTGCATAGACCAGAGGAGGAAACCAAAGCAAATGTCCAAAGGAGCTGGTGCCGAGTAGGAGAGAGGACCTGGGATTCGGTCTGGGGAAAGTACGCATCAAACCAGCAACAGAGAGCCAATCCACCACGAGGGCAGGGAGGTCAGGAGGGAAAGGGGAGCTAGGAAGGTGGAAAGCTCTAGGAGGGCTGATGGACAGTCACAGCAGGGGTGGGGCTGCTCTGTCATGGGATGAGGCAACAGCAAGGCCAGGGCTATTCTGGGCAGCACTCCGTGCAGGTGTTAAGTACAGAGAGGCCTGCTCTTATCTTCTTCACGTTTGCCGAGGTGAGTCTGTCGCACAGACATTGTGTGCATGTACGCGTGTGTGCACACACACGGAGACTTAGCTCTCTCTTACCCATACACACACCGGTACTGAGCCCCATCACACCCTGTGAATCTTTTTAACTTTCTTCTTTTCCAGGTTTTGCCTGTATATTTCCTAATGCTTCTGAGAGAAGTTGTGGGGCTATTGCATTTATAGAATATGGGGTATGGTTCAGAGTGGATAGGGAGGCAGCAAGTAAGTAGCTGAATAAAATAGCACTCAGCCACACTGATGAGCTAGTCCCAAGTTCTGGAAGCTCTGTTTTTAGTTGGAAGCTCTGATATTTCTAGCCCATCTAGAGGCAACGTTGCTTAGTGTTAAAGGCAGGACCCTGGGTTTACATATGGCTCCACCTTTTACTACCTACATAAACTTAATCATTCCACCACTGAAGAGTCTTATTTCCTCATCTGTGAAGTGGGAATAGTAATAACACCTACCTCATGGGGTTGCAGAGAAGGTTAAATGCAACGGGACCTGTGCTGGTGGTCCTTGGTAAGTGGACACCAGTGTTCTCTTGAAGTCTCCCTGGAGGTTAACAGTGTAGTGTCTCAATCTGCCTATAGTCTTCTTATTCAGATGACTTTGGATTCTGATATGCCAGGCTTTGCAAAGATTAACAGATTGAACCCATAGAGAAAAACAACAACAACAAAAAAGCCAGTTTGAGGACTTTCTTCTAAAGCTGGAATAAGGGATCCCGATCTTTGGAAAGTCGGTTAAATCGGTTCAGGGATACACCAGGCTTTGGAGCCATATCTGTATGTATCTCAGGGCACTTCTTAGCCTGGGACTATTAAGAGGGTCCTCACATGTAGGTACCTTGAGAGCCAAAGTTCTGTAGTGATTCTGCCATTCCCAAACCTCACCGCTGGCCGTGCCTTCTAAGGCTTGAGAGCACTCTTCAAATACAACGTAGGATACATATCGGGGCTGTGGGCCTGCCCACAACAAGGTGAGGACGAGATGGAGTGAGGCCCGCTGAGAGCTTCATTTTCCTCCCCCTTTATTTGGGGGACTTATTCAGTGCCTGCCAGAAGCAAAAGGACAGTTCGGGGCACTCTCAGCTGGCTGATTCCCAGGAGAGGGGAAAGGGACATCTCTGGCCTTCCAGCTGCAAGGGCCCTCTGGGGCCCACTCAGTCCAGACTCTCAAAGGCTCAAGAGCCAACAATGCTTGTCTGTAATCCCCTGTCAGAGTAAGTGGTGGGCAAACCCATCCTACACCCTGCAGTCCTCCCAACCAGGGCTCCCCTCTACAAAGTTCTGGGTGAGCAGGATGGATCCAAAGAGAAGCCATAAGAGGATCCTTTCTTCTTCAAACCAAAACAAGGAAAATCAGAGAGAGGCAAATTGTCTGTCTTCTATCTGCAGAACTGACTAAGCAAAATCATGAATAGGCCAAGACTGATCTATCTCCTGATTCAAGAACCTGAATTTGTTTTTGTATTTGACTGATTCAATTAATAAAATGCTGACATGCTCTATTTTCCCTCTATCATAAGCAGAAAAATTTCTCCATAAAATGTCCTAAATGACTGTGCTTTTGAACTCAGTATGACTGTGGGTGATTTTTGTGCACATTGGAATGTGACTAGTTCAACCACTCTTTGAAAAATGTTCATTAAGAAGGATGATAAGGGTCTATCTCTCAGTAGAGAATGAGGTTAGAGTCTCCCCTTCCCTTACCCCATACATGTATCCGGCAGGCCTCCTTAGGAAGCTAATCTGGTAGATCCTTCTTGGAAAACTTTTCTTTGCTTAGTTTGGTCTGACAGAGATGCTGAATGTTTTGCCAGTTTCCAAGGAAACTAGTGGGGAAGAGAGAGTGACTGCTGCTCAGATGCATTGTAAGGCTGTGTCCAGGCGCCGGCAGATCCAGCACACCATGGCTCTCTCTGGCATAACACATGCCCTTATGAGCTGCGTGATCTCAGGCAGGTCACACAACCTCTCTGGATATCGGCTTCCTTATTTCGGCAATGGGAATATCCACAGCTGCCCTACCTGCTTTACATGGTTGTTGTGGGGAGTGAAATGGCATAATATATGACAAAAGGCTTTGTAGAGGTAACAAGCCATACAGACGTGAGGGGTAATTATTGTACTGTTATGGCAGCCAGCCCTTAACTAGAGACAGTCTGCCGGATTTTATTTCCCCAGGGGATAACTTCTTTGTTTCCAAGTAAAAATGGTTAAATTCCATCAAGGACTATGGGGCAGAGGCATCAATCTTCTGCTTTCGCTGGACAATGGAACAGTATCCCTTGGAGACAAGTCTGAATGTTATTTGTGTACCTACTAGTGTTAAAACATGTTTCTAGACATTGTGTCCTTGGATTTAAAAATTATTACTCAAGAAAGTCTTTTCCTCTGAAATTCTTCAGAGCTGTCTTGCACCTATAGGGAGTTGGCCAGTGTGGGGTCAGACACAAGAGCACCATGTAATCCTGGACACAGGACTTGCTTGTGGTTGAAACTATGTCAGGAAAGATGCAGGGACTCCAGGGGATGGAGAGGAAGGACTTCACTATACTGACCAATTTATATGTAGAGTCATAAGTAATAAAGTGGGAAAGTTATCTGGGCCAAACTCATTTTAAGATGAGAAAGTTATGGCTCAAATTTGGTTCAGTAAGCAAAATAGGCTTAGTGATAGGTTAAGTAGTTACTTTTTGAAAACTTAGTTTTTCTGATTTCCAGGCCAATGTTCTTTGTATTAAATCATTAATAATATGAACAATATCAACAACCACAATAACAGCTACTGTTTATTGAACAATGAGTATGTGTTAGATATTGTGATAAGCTATTTACATATACCCACTCATTTAACTCCTGCAACAAACCAGTGAGGTCGTATTTCTCCCATTTTACAGATGAAGAAAATGAAACTCAGAAATATTAATTACTTGCCCAAGATTAGAGTATTGATGTTTATACCAGTTCATAGTATAGAGAACAAGAAGGGGTCTAGCATTGTGGTTGTTGCTTTTTTTTACAGACAACATTGTGTCTACATTCTTCAAAAAGTTAGAGATGAAAAATCACTTCTTACCCCAAATATCAAGGACCCTAGAAAATATACTCTGAATGGAACTGTCACACAAAACTTACCCTGAAGCACAGCCCAACTTTATATTGACAGGGATTAACTGGAAATGAGAGTGTGGAACCTCTACATCTTCCACAAACCAAGCTTTTAGAATTCAGATACAAGATGAGTCATAAGAAAAACGTTCAGGCTTTTGGCCACAGTGGAAATACTCATTTCCCCAATTGTTCAGCACATCAAAACATCGAGGCCAACTATTTTTATGTGCTAGGAATGTTTAAAACATCTTTTAGTCTTAGTGTTGCTTTTAAAATAACTGAACCAATTTGTTGCCCCTGCTGTAGTTTCATTCTAAAGATCCTACACACCAGCTTCTTCCCTTCTCACTTTGTAGGAATTATGATGAGAAACTCTCCAGGCCCACAGCTGTCACTTGTCACAACAAGTTTGCCTGCCCCTTAGTGTTGGCATTATATGCTTCCAACATTTGTTAAAAAGCGTAACTCCTCTATAAAGTCTTTCTACACTCTGGCACAACTTACAGAGTTTGACTTTTAAAACTTTGAACATGTATTTAATTATAACTCAAAAGATCAAAAAAAAATTTTTTAGAAATTCTGTCTTCCCTAAAAAGTTAACTTTACATTAAACAATGCCGTGAACAAATGTCCTAAAAGCACCAAAATAAGTTCCTGATATTTCTCCATTATAAAATAAAAGCATCATAAGAGAGGGAGAACAGCAATCTCTGAAATCAGCCCAGGCTCTTTAAGCCCAAATAGAAACAGGATGAAACTTGACAAGAATAAAAGAAAAAAAATCTTCTGAAAACAATCCTGTATTTGATTACTGACTGGTAGTAGAATGTGGTGTGTAACGTTGATGGGAAAGAGGATCGTGATGCTCATTTAAGAGGATGTTTAAAGAGCAGAATGAGCTGTGATTAGTGGGCTCTACACCATCACTCTTACTTTTTTGTCTCTTTCATCCATTTATGCATATATTTGTAGATCTGTCCAGGCCCAACATTTCAGCACTTAGGGACCTGAGTTCTTATTACCTGCTAGGACCTTAGAATCCAACACTTAAACTGTCATGGTCTATGCCCTTGAGAAGCCCTCTGTCAATTGGTAGAAATAGACAATACATGAATTCCTATGATAAGATGTAATACCTGCCACAATGGAGAAATGTACAGAATGGACGGGAGTCCAGGCTGTGTACCTGTGAGGAGCGAGGGTTGGATTTGCCAAGGAGGTGACACATGAACCTTAAATGCTAACTAGTGGTTAGTCAGCCAGGGAGAGAAAAGAAAAGCGGTGCTCCAGAAAATGGGAAGAGTGGGTGCAAGAGGCACAAATGCATGAAAGACTACTATGAGTTTAGGATGGTGATACTGGTATGAGGAAACAGAGGAAGGCTGAACCGATACACTAGGGCTGAATTTTGAAGGACCTTTTACTCCAGGTTATGGCTGGGAATTTGTAGATAACTGGGAATTAGAGAGAATATCAAGGGAGGGTTGGCTTCCTTACATATATATTAGAAAGATAACTTGGCTAGAAATATCAAGGGTAAGTGGAAAGGAGGGAAGCTTGAAAGCAGAGACTGATAAAGATTTAAGGGTTATGGGGCTACCCCAGCATTGTCACAGTTCTCCAGAGAAACAGAACCAATAGGGTGCATGTGTGCATGTGTGCGTGTGTGCACGCGCGCGCACGCGTGTGTGTGTGTGTAAAGAGACATTATAAGGAATTGGCTCCTGTGTTATGGAGACTGAAAAGTCTAGACTCAGAAGAGTCAATGGTATAGTTCCATTCTGAGTCTCAAGGCTTGAGGACTGATAGAGCCAATGGTGTAAGGTCCTGTCTAAGTCCCAGTCCAAAGGCAGGAGAAGACCAATGTCCCAGTTCAAAAGACACTCAGAGAGAATTCTTTCTTACTCAAGCTTTTTATTCTATTCAGGCCTCCAACAGATTGGTTGAGAGGCCCACTCACATTAGGGAGGCCAATCTGCTTTACTCAATCTACCAATTCAAATGCTAATCACATCCAGAAACATCCCCACAGACGCACTCAGAAATAATATTTAATCAGAATCTGGGCACCCCATGGCCCGGATAAGTTGACACATAAAATTAACCATTTCATTCAGCCACCAATACTCCCAGTTTGGTTTCGTGGCCTCTTCACAACCTTGAACTTTGTCAGCTTCCAGAGTGATCTTCCCCTAGAGCCAATCTGAGTCTACACTGCCCTGTATGAAGTGCTCCACCTCACTGCCTTCAGGGTATAAGGTAAGCCCTTTTCCTTGCTGGAGAAGATACAGGCCCATTTCCCCCCTCACCCTATATCCCAGGCACACTACCCTGATTTCTCCAGAAGGGCCTGTATGCTCTCTCTCTCCACTGACAGTGCCCTCTACCTGAACCAGGGTTAGGCTTGCTTTCGTCTTCCTTCCCCCTCCCCCGGCTAACTCTTAATCTTCAAGGATCATTTTAGGCCATTCTTTTGTTCTAGAAAGCCTCCCCTGACTTCACCTTCCTCCCTGGTTCTCAGTTCAGAAAAGCACTCCTATGTTCCAAAGCGTCCTTTTGCATGCCCCTATTTGTCTCTTGTCCCACTGTAACGTGCTAGGAACAGAAACTGCTCACTATTACAGAAGAGTCACCATTTGCCAGGCTCTGGGCTAAATGCTTTATATGCTTTACCTTGTATAATCCTTGTACCAACCTTGGGCAGTTGGTGCTATGATGAACCCCATTATGCTAAGAAAACTAAAGCTTGGAGAGGTAGAGTCACTTGCCCAAGGCCACAGCTAGTAAGTAGGGGAAACAATTCAAAGCCAGGTAGTTGAACTCCTAAATCTGTGCTCTTAACCACTGTGCTTTACAACTTGAGTTTCTTTGCCCTAAACCACATGCATTTTAAGGGTAGAAACTCTCCTTATCTTTGTTTCCACAGCACCTAGCACATAGCACCTAGCACATCTTAGGGGGAAAAAAAGTTTGTTGAATGAATGCAAATGAATGAATGCATGGTGGAGACAAGGAACAAGGAGGTGAGAAATTGGGCAGTGATTGCAGAGTACTCCTTCGTGAATTATGGCTAATTTGGAGGAAAGAGAGAAAAAGAACCAGTAGAGTGATAGCTATGGGGACGCATAAAATGAAGCGAAGTGTGTGTGTCTAGATGGAAGGGACTTAATAACTTCTAGGCCAAAGAAAAGGAGCCAGGGAAAATGGGAAAGACTGGAGACATAGAAGAGAAAGAGCATGTTCCCAGAGCTCACCCGAGGAGATAAAACCAAGCAAGAGCTTGGATACTGTGAGTCAGCTCCTGAGGAACGCATGTGCGTTCTCCATTCCAATTTTTACCTTATGTCTCAAAGGATATATCTCATTGAGCCTTGTAGTTAGAAACTGCTTTAAAAGAACTTGTTATAATTGGGGGCACCAGTATGGCTCAGTCGGTTAAGTGACTGACTCTTGGTTTTGGCTCAGGTCATGATCTCAGGGTCATGAGATTGAGCCCTGTGTCAGGCTCCTCACTTAGTGCTGAGTCTGCTTGGGACTCTCCCTCTGCCCCTCCCCACTGCTCGCTCTCTCAAGAATAAAACTTTTTTTAAAAAAGTATTTGTTATGATTGCATAAGTGAATAAAATAAAATCATCTTAATCTAATTAAGCTGTTTCAAACACATTTGCCGCTGCTTTAAAGCAACCAGGAGAGTGGGTCTCGAAAGTCTCATTAGGAGAAAAACACTGTGTCAGTGTATGGTGAGGGATGTTAACTGGACTTATGGTGGTGATCATTTTGCAATTTGTACAAATACTGAATCATTACATTGCACACCTGAAACTAAGAGGTATAATGTTATGTCAATTATACCTCAAAAATTAAAAAAATTTAAAAAAAAAAGAAGGAACACCTGAAATTGCTTTGGGCACTGCATCTTTCTAAGCTGAAATATGTCCTCCATTAACATCAGTTTTGTTATTCAGGAGGTAAAATATGAAACATATCTTCCATTAAAATGAAATGCCTGGAGCTACATTGCTAGTGATTTTCTTGTTGTTGTTAGACCAGCTGGCCTGAGCCCAGCGTTTCGGGTCAAGACAGCAGGGCAGCGTAGAACTGACTCAAAAGTCAGTGATCTCAGGTTGGGTAGGAGTTCTAAATCCCCTCCCCCAACATCTGTTTCTCCCCTACAAACTGGAAGAATAATATTTTCTTTTCTTTTTTTTAAAGATTTTATTTATTCATTCATAAGAGACACAGAGAGAGAGAGAGAGAGAGAGAAGCAGAGGGAGAAGCAGGCTCCCCGCTGAGCAGGGAGCCCGATGCGGGACTCGATCCCAGGACCCTGGGATCATGACCTGAGCCGAAGGCAGACGCTTAACCAACTGAGCCACCCAGGCGCCCGGAAGAATAATACTTTTCTTCCAAAGATTTTATGAGGATTAAATGGAGAAAAAAAATGTGAAAGGGCTTTCACTTTTCAAAGAACATCCCTGTTATAAGACTTTTAGGCAGTGAGCAGATATCAAACCATTTGATGTCAAAGATAAAATTAAACACAATAGCAGTCATGCTAGAGCTAACAGAAAGAGAGCCTTAAAAATAGAAGGGCCTCTCACATATTGCTTGAATCTTAGGGTTGGGCAACCTGCACAGAGCGGGCACATTTCCCGTATGCCGGGCCACGAGGCGGGGATTCTAGGAGTTCTAAATCTCTCAGAGGAACTGGAGTGGTAATCTGCATGCATCTCCCACCCTGCAGGGAAGAGAAGAGAAGGGAGAGCCTTTAGGGAGTGGGCTGGCTGGCCTGGATCTGGGTTTGGATTGTGGAAGCTGAGACTGGCCAGTGTAAGAAAACCTCATAGTAAAAGCTGACCTACCTTGGCAGCCTTCCCTTTCCCATAATTCTATTACTGAAAGAAGGACTTGCTGTTTCGCGGAGCAACCTCTTTCTCCAGATCCCAGCATGTTGCAGTGTGTGTGCCCAGACACAGGTTGTATGATTTACATACTGCACAAATGCCTCCCAGAGGTGGATGCATCCAGCCCACATCTGGCTCACCAGGCCATGCCTAGGTGTGGCGCTACATCTGCCCCGAGGAAAGATGAGGCCCATTCTCTGCTCAAAGGCAATTCTATGGACTGAATTGTGCCCCTGACCCCCACAAAGTCATATGTTAAAGCCCTAATCCTCACTGTGATGGTATATGGAATGGGGCCTATGGGAGGTAATTAGGCTTAGATGAGGTTGTCAAGGTGGGCGCTCATATTAAGAAGAGACACCACAGGGCTTGCTTCCCCACCCCCTCCCTCTACCCAAACTGTCCTGGGAAAGTTCAGGTGAGGACACAATGAGAAGACTGCATCTTGCCACTCAAGGAGGCAGCTCTTGCCAGGCACCAATCCTGATCCTGACGGCACCCTGATCTCAGGACTTCCGGCCTCCAGAATGGTGAGAAATCCATTTCCGTTTAGGCCCCCAGGCTGTGGTGTCTTATTATGGCAGGTGAGCTGAGTGAGCCGGGCACCTGCGGGGCTGCTTCCATCACAGGGCCACACTATGCCCTGGTGGCGGTCCTGGCCCTGCCTTCGGATGCTGCAGGTTCCAAAAACTTATGATTCCGTTTCATTTATAAAACGCTGAGATTCTCCAAATGCACTCAGGTGTGTTATATATTATTTTTAGGAATTTTTAACTCACTCGAAGACCATCAAACCAGGTTATCTTGTTTGGGGATAGAAATCTTAAAGCTTCTTGCATGTATCTGAACTGTTGATCAAGGTGTCACTTTGACGGTGACGTCATTGCCCTGGAGTTATAATTATAATAAAATAATTTAATAAACTTATAATAACTTATAATAAACTTTAATTGTAACAAATGTCCCCCTTTTTACAAGGACACCAGTTACATTGGATCAGGGCCCATGCTAATGGCCTCCTTTAGCCTCATCACCTCTGGGAAGACCCTATCTCAAATAAGTTCACATTCTTGGGTACTGGGGTACTCCAGACTCTCCAAGGAGTCTTCTAGAGATCATTTGGTCCCTGAAGATTCTAGTATATATAGAGAGAATAGGGAGAGTGGGCAGTTGGAGCACTTCTCAGTGCCAATAAATGACTTGTGTTGAGGACATAAAAACAAAATCTTTCCCAACCCATAAAACCTCTCCACAAAAGTAGAGAGGAGAAAGGGAACATTTTTATTATTGGATAGGAATTAAACTGGAATGTGATGCATATCACAGGCAATCTGCTAAGATTGCAAAACAGAAAGAAATCTTGCCCTTTTATGTAGGCGAGCAGATACCTCATTACGTACATGTTTTCAAGATAAACAATAGTCCCCAAGTAAGAAAACTAGGCAGTACCATTTGTCCCACAGAGTTCATCGTAAATTCACCTGGTAATTGTGGTGATCATCTGTGTTAGTTAATTGGCTTTATCCAAAGGAAAAATAGAATTTCCTTATGACAGGAGGTAGGTTTGCAAGCTGAAGCCAGCTGGCTCACCGAGTTAGACTCCTGCCCTCCCACAGAAACCAGGAGACAGGGGCTGTTTTATCCTCCTTGAGGATTACATTTCAAAGATGATTCCCACATCCTTGAAAAAAGTATTCTTGGGTTTTAAAGCTGGCAAGAGGCTGGTTTAGCTTTTTAAATGGTTCACATACATCTCAGAGGGGCAGAGAAAGAATTTACAAATTTTCTAAAGTAAATGCTGGAAGGAAAGGGGGAAGGGGTGTGGGTCTCCCTTTTTGCACCAGGGAAGTGTTTTGTTTTGTTTTGTTTTGTTTTAATTTGTATTTACCCTTAACCTTGGCATTCAGATTTATATACTAATCCTGTCTGAGTTTTGTTAATGCCAATCAGAATACCCAAGCCCAGGCCACGATGACAGCACAGGACAAACTGAGTCTCTGGACGTAAAAACCTGAGGGAAACATACTGAACGGTGATGATTCCATCTGTGAGAGCCTGGCTGAGAGGCCAGTTGGCTTTCCTAGATGACCCTCCATCCAACAGCTCTCTGATTCCAATAACTGTTAGACACTTTAGATATTTTTTTTTTCACATAGAAAATCCAAAACCAATCTAAAAACTGACTTTGTTCATGGGACTTGGCTCAAATGTCACCCTCTCAAAGATGCTTCCATAGACTGATGTATTTACTGGGCTTCCACGACACCACTGCTTTTTATTTTTAATCCAAATTTCCCAACAGTGAGAACGTTAAGGGTGAGGGAAGGATGGAATGGGCTACCTTGGGAAGTTTTGAGCTTCCCAGGTGGAAAATATTCCAGAAGCTAAACACCTGTTGGGAGAGAGTGGGGCAAGAATTCTAATCATGAGTGGAGTTTGGATTATATGACTTGCAATATTCTTTTCGAAACAAAGATATTGTTTCCCTTAGGCCTTAATACACAAGGACTCCAAGACTCCGAAACTATTCTGCAGAAGAGAGGAGTGTCTAGGTTAGGAAAACCCTGTATCATAGGACCTTATAACTTCAGCTTGTTGGTGCTGACCAGGCCATGTTTGTTTTTGTTTTTAAGTAGCCTCCAAGCCTAGCATGGAGCCCAATGCAGGGCTCAAACTCACAACCCTGAGATCAAGACCTGAGCTGCAATCAAGAGTTGGACGCTTAACTGACTGGGCCCCCCAGGCACTTCAATTGACCAGGCCACTTTTAATTTCTAGTTTTATCCAGTCAGATAGATGTGTTTGATACATGTGAAGAGCCTAATGATTAATAAAGAAAAAAAAGAGGGAATGGAATATACATAGATGTGAGTTTATATGCATAGAAAAATCTGGAAGGGCAAACATTAAAACATTACAGTGCTTGTTGCTGAGATGTGAAATTACGATTTCAGTGTTTAATTTTGTTGTTCCCCATGTTTCAGATTTTTTTTTATAAAGAAAAATTTTTACATTTACAATCAAACGTCTGTCTGTTTTTCTATCTGTATAGATTTCTTTCCCTTGAAAGACTGGAATATGAGTGGAATCAGGAGTGATTGGTAGGAGGTAGGGCTAGGGATCCAGAGAAGCAATACATATCTAGTAGAAAGAGATGGTGAAGATAAGAGGGCTACAAGCAGTAGGGCCAGACCCATAGGAGCTGTTTGGGGAAATCGGTTAAGGCAGCAAGAATTCATGGCCCTGGATTTAATGTGAGAGAGTGAGCAGACTGGCTCTCTAGCATACAGGTTGGTTTTAACTCAAAAGAAGGAAGAACTTTCTCACCCTCAAAGCTTGCCAAAAACCAAATAAAGATCACTGTGAACAGTAATGTCCAGAAGGGGCAAGAGGCACGTGATGATCCATTGGGGTACAGAATGCAAATAGATCATGTGTGTCTTCCACTCTTGAAGTGTCCTGAGGAAAGAACAGGGGTTCCACGATTTGGGATGTTGACAAAGGCAGCCTCACTCCTTGGCTGGCTTTTAGTTATTGTGATGTGTAGCATGTTAGGTGTACCCAGTGAGGCTATGATCTTGATGTAACTAAAGTAATCCCAAAGATGGTGGAGGAGAAGGAGAACTTAGTTTCGTATGGTCCCAGGAATTCAGCTAGATCGCTATCAAACCATTCTGAACACCTGTGAACTCAACCAGAGATCTAAGAAAAGAATATCTGCAACTCTACAAATAGAAAAGTGACCACGTTCTGTAGGAATGATAAGATGGAAAAACTCACCTCAAAAAAGAGAACAAGAGGCAGTACTGACTGCCAGGTACCTAATCAATATGGATGTAAGTAAGATGTTGGAACTAGAGTTCAGAATGATTATAAAGGTACTAGTTGGGCTTGAAAAAAGCATAGAAGACACTAGAGAATCCCTTTCTGGGGTTCCCTTTCTGGGAAATAAAAGAACTAAAATCTAATCAAGTCAAAATCAAAAAGGCTATTAATGAGATGCAAACAAAATGGAGGTTCTAACTACTAGAATAAATAAGGCAGAAGAGAGAATTAGTGATATAGAGGACCAAATGATGGAGAATAAAGAAACTGAGAAAAAGAGAGATGAACAACTACTGGATCATCAGGGGAGAATTTGAGAGATATGTGATACCATAGAGCAAAACAATATTAGAATAATTGGGATTCTAGAAGAAGGAAAGGGGTGGGTGGGTGGGGTAGAAGGTATATTGGAACAAATTATACTGGACAACTTCCCTAATCTGGGGAAGAAAACAGGCATTCAGGTCCAGAGGCACAGAGAACCCCCCTCAAAATTAATAAAAATAGGGCAACACCTTGACACATAATAGTGAAACTTGCAAATCTGAGAGACAGAGAAACTCCTGAAAGCAGCTTGGGACAAGAGGTCCATAACCTACAACATTAGATTAGCAGCAGACCTATCCACAGAGACCTGGTAGGCCAGAAAGGACTGGCATGTTATAATCAGGGTGCTAAATGAGAAAAATATGCAGCCAAGAATACTTATCCTGCTAGGACGTCATTCAAAATAGGAGAGAGAAAAATATCCCAGGACAAGCAGAGACTAAAAGAATCTGTGATCACTAAACCAGCCCTGCAAGAAAGATTAAAAGGGATCCTTTAAGCGAAGAGATAGCCCAAAAGCAAATAGACCAGAAAGGAAGAGACAATATACAGAAATAGTGACTTTACAGATAATACAATGGCACTAAATTTCTATCTTTCAATAGTTACTCTGAATGTAAATGGGCTAAATGCCCCAATCAAAAGACACAGGGTATCAGATTGGATAAAAAAGCAAGACCCATCTATATGCTATCTGCAAGAGACTCATTTTAGACCCAAAGACACCCCCAGATTGAAAGTGAGAGGGTGGAAAACTATTGATTATGCTAATGGCCATCAATAGAAAGCTTTGGTGGCAATCCTTATATCAGACAAATTAGACTTTAAACCAAAGACTGTAATAAGAGATAAGGAAGGACACTATCTCATAATTAAAGGGTCTATCCAACAAGAAGATCTAACAATTATGAATATTTATGCCCCTAACATGGGAGCATCCAATTATATAGACCAATTAATAACAAAATAAAAGAAACACATCGATAATAATACAATAATAGTAGGGCACTTTAACACCCCACTCACTGCGATGCATAGATCAACTAAGCAGAAGATCAACAAGGAAACAGGTCTTTGAATGACACACTGGACCAGATAGACTTCACAGATATATTCAGAACATTCCATCCTAAGGCAACAGAATACACATTCTCTCTCTCGTGGAACATTCTCCAGAATAGATCACATACTGGATCACAAATCAGGTCTCAACTGGTAGCAAAAGACTGGGATCATTCCCTGCATATTTTCAGACCACAATGCTTTGAAACTGGAACTCAATCACAAGAGGAAATTTGGAAAGAACTCAAATACCTGGAGGCTAAAAAGCATCCTAAAAGAATTAATGGGTCAACCAGGAAATTAAAGAAGAATTAAAAAAATTCATGGAAACAAATGAAAATGAAAACACAACTGTTCAAAGCCTTTGGGATGTAGCAAAGGTGATCTTAAGAGGGAAGTATATAGCACTACAAACCTTTCTCAAGAAACAAGAATGGTCTCAAATACACAACCTAACTCTACACCTAAAGGAGCTGGGGAAAGAACAGTAAATAAAGCCTAAACCCAGCAGAAGAGAATAAAGACTAGAGCAGAAATCAATGAAATAGAAACCAAAAGAACAGTAGAACAAATCAACGAAGCTAGGAGCTGGTTCTTTGAGAGAATTAATAACATTGATAAACCCCTGGCCAGATTTATCAAAAAGAAAAGAGAAAGGATCCAAATAAAAATCATGAATGAAAGAGGAAAGATCACAACCAACACTGAAGAAACACAAACAATTATAAGAACATGTTATGAGCAACTATAGGCCAACAAATTAGACAATCTGGAAGAAATGGATGCATTCCTAGAGATGTATAAACTACCAAAACTGAACCAGGAAGAAATATTGTTCCAATTTTAGTGTATGTGCTGCCGAAGCGAGCACGTGAACCAGAAGAAATAGAAAACCTGAACAGACACATCACCAGCAAGGAAAATAAAGCAGTAATCATAAATCTCTCAACAAACAAGAGCCCAGGGCTCAATGGCTTCCCAGAGGAATTCTACCAAACATTTAAAGAATTAATACCCATTCTTCTGAAGCTGTTTCAAAAAATAGAAATGGGGGGCGCCTGGGTAGCTCAGTCATTAAGCGTCTGCCTTAGGCTCAAGTCATGATTCCAGGGTCCTGGGATCGAGCCCCCCTGCATCTGGCTCCCTGCTCAGCAGGAAGCCTGCTTCTCCCTCTCCCACTCCCCCTGCTTGTGTTCCCTCTCTTGTTGTGTCTCTGTCAATAAATAAATAAAAATCTTTTAACAAAATAGAAATGGAAGGAAAATTCCAAACTCTTTATGAGGCCAGCATTACTTTGATCCCAAAACCAGACAAAGACCCCACCAAAATGGAGAATTACAGACCAATATCCCTGATGAACATGGATGCAAAAATTCTCACCAAGGGATACTAGCCAATAGGATCCAAGAGTACATTAAAAGGATTATTCACCACCAGGACCAAGTGGGCTTTATTCCTGGGCTGTAAGGTTGGTTCAACATCTGCAAATTAATTAATGTGAAGGGACAAGAACCATGTGATCCTCTCAACAGATGCAGAGAAAGCATTCGACAAAATACAGCAGTATCTTTTCTTGATTAAAACTCTTCACAGTGTAGGGATAGAGGGAACATACCTTGATATCATAAAAGCCATTAAGAAAAGTCCACAGCAAATATCATTCTCAATGGGAAAAACTGAGAGCTTTTCCCCTAAGGTCAGGAACATGGCAGAGATGTCCACTATCACCACTGCTGTTCAACATAGTACTAGAAGTCCTAACCTCAGCAATCAGACAACAAAAAGAAATCAAAGGCATCCAAGTTAGCAAAGAAGTCAAACTCTCACTCTTTGCAGATGACATGATACTCTATGTGGAAAACCCAAAAGACTCTACCCCAAAATTGTTAGAACTCATACAGGAGTTCAGCAAAGTGGCAGGGTATAAAATCAATGCATAGAAATCAGTTGCCTTTCTATACACTGACAATGAGACAGAAGAAAGAGAAATTAAGAACTTGATCCCATTTACAATTGCACCCAAAACAGTAAGATACCTAGGAATAAACCTAACCAAGGAGGCAAAGGATCTGTACTCAGAAAACTATAGAACACTCATGAAAGAAATTGAGGAAGACACAAAGAAATGGAAAAATGTTCCATGCTCATGGATTGGAAGAACAAATATTGTTAAAATGTCTGTGCCACCTGAGCAATCTACACATTCAATGCAATCCCTATGAAAATACCACCAACGTTTTTCATAGAGTTGGAACAAATAATCCTAAAATATTTATGGAATCAGAAAAGACCCTGAATAGCCAAAGGAATGTTGAAAAAGAAAACCAAAGCTGGTGGCATCACAATTTTGGACTTAAGCTCTATTACAAAGTTGTGATCACCAAGACAGTATGGTACTGGCACAAAACAGACACATAGATCAATGGAACAGAATAGAGAGCCCAGAAATGGACCCTCAACTCTATGGTCAACTCATCTTCGAAAAAGCAGGAAAGAATGTTCAATGGAAAAAAGACAGTCTCTTCAACAAATGGTGTTTGGGAAAATTGGACAGCCACCTGAAAAATGAAACTGGACCATTTCTTACACCATACACAAAAATAGACTCAAAATGGATGAAAGATCTAAATGTGAGACAAGAATCCATCAAAATCCTGGAGGAGAACACAGGCAGCAACCTCTTCGACCTCGGCCGCAGCAACTTCTTGCTAGACACATCACCAAAGGCAAGGGAAACAAGGGCAAAAATGAACTATTAGGACTTCATCAAGAGAAGAAGCTTTTGCAACAGCAAAGGAATCAGTCAACAAAACCAAAAGACAACCAACAAAATGGGAGAAGATATTTGCAAGTGTCTTATCAGATAAAGGGCTTGTATCCAAAATCTTTAAAGAACTTATCAAACTCAACAGCCAAAGAACAAATAATCCGATCAAGAAATGGGCAGAAGACATGAACAGACATTTCTCCAAAGAAGACATACAAATGGCTGACAGACACATGAAAAAATGCTCTGCATCACTCGGCATTAGGGAAATCCAAATGAGGTACCACCTCACACCAATCAGAATGGTTAAAATTAACAAGTCAGGAAATGACAGACAAAATCAGAGAGGGAGACAAACCATTAAGAGACTCTTTATCATAGGAAACAAACTGAGGGTTGCTGGAGGGGAGGGGGGGTGAGGGGATGGGGGAATTGGTTGATGGGCAGTAAGGAAGGCACATGATGTCATGAGCACTGGGTATTACATAAGACTGATGAATCATAGACCTCTACCTCTGAAAGTAATAATACATTATCTGTTAATTAACTGAATTTAAGTAAAAAAATAAAAGGAATCCCAACAAAATAGATAAGTGGCTTAAAATGATTCCTGTAACCAAGAGCTATAAGAATGAGAGAACTTCAAAGAACTCACAAAGCAGGCACTTCTCCAACACTGAGAATAAGATTTTTGTCAGCCGCATTATAAGGTAAAAATATAAACAAATCTGGCCAGAAGTTGGCCAAACACAGGTGAAATCATAAAAAAAACCTATCTGAAATATGAATTTACATCCATTATTATACGTCATAAATCAAGCAGTAGGGAATATTTTGCCTTGCAATATTAGCCTGTGGTAGTAGGAAGCCACATGGTTATCAGGGCATTTAAAAACTAAGCGCTTGGAAGATTATCAATACTAGTATAATTATAATGAGAACAAAGAGGGCAGATAAGAGTAATAAGATAAAATGTGAGATCACTTCAGAAGTATCCCATATTTCATCTTCATCATTTTTATTTCTGCTTTTTTTTTTTTAAGATTTTATTTATTTATTCCTGAAAGACAGAGAGAGAGAGAGGCAGAGGGAGAAGCAGGCTCCCAAGGAGCAGTGAGCCCAATGTGGGACTCGATCCCAGGACCCTGGGATCATGACCTGAGCCGAAGGCAGACGCTTAACCGTCTGAGCCACCCAGGTGCCCTTTATTTCTGCTTTTATGCCCGTTTTAATAGTACAGAGATAGAAGCGTACACATGTTTGGAAATATACCTGAATGGAAAAATACAGCATTACTGGTAGGTGTGCCCAGTGCTATACAGGACAGTGCCCAGTGCTAAACAGGACTGCACACCAGGAATCACCCCAGGGATCAGACATGGGAGCTCACATGTATCTATGATAGGAGGGGGGGAAAAACCCAGTTAACTAGGCTTAACACTAGGAATCTGGGAGATGAGTTCCTATCACCAGAGCGCTTCAAACATAGGCTAGATGGACGGTTATTTGATTACACTGTAGAGGGGATTCAAGGAGCCTTTGCAGAATTAGACTAGATGGTTTTAAAAGACCTTTCAACCCTGGATTCTATATTCCTATGATTCTTCTGTTTTCAGTGTACTTTGGTTCAACTTCTTCCACAGATTTTATCTCATTCTGCTTTTTATTATGTTGATTTATGTATGTTTTATCTCTTCCAATAGATTGAATTCTCCGAGGGCAGAGGTTATTTTGTATTTCTCTTTGATCCCCAAATTACCTGAAACCATGTTTTGTACATTCTTTGATGCATTCAATAAATGCTTGTTAGTTTAAATGGCAAAATGTTATTATTTTTTTATTATTTTTTTAGACTTTTTTATTTATTTATTTGAGAGAGGGAATGAGAGATAGAGAGCACGAGAGGGAAGAGGGTCAGAGGGAGAAGAAGACTCCCTGCCGAGCAGGGAGCCCGATGCAGGACTCGATCCCGGGACTCCAGGATCATGACCTGAGCCGAAGGCAGTCGCTTAACCAACTGAGCCACCCAGGTGCCCAAAATGTTATTATTTTAATAAAGCAAAAAGTATTGTCTATTTGGGGAATAAAATAAATCAAATAGCAAAGAAAGCAGTGGATGCTATTTAGAGGCTGCAAATCTTTTCTGATACTGATGTTATGGAACCTGGACTAGATCGCCCAACGGAAGAACCAAGCGGCACCCAGAGATCTTGGAGGATCGGAGGTTTATTTAATGCCAGTGGGCTCAGAGGAGAGTGGTCTCCAAAGGTCTGAGCCCCCAACACAAAGGGGGCAATTTATACACATCTACTTCCCCATACCTGGCACTTTTGGCGCGTGTGCAAAGCAGGGCAGGGAAAAGAACCCAGATTGATGTGCGTGGGAAGTGGAAAAGGGAGAAGAACCCAGAAGAGCCCCGGGGCAAGGACTGGGACTCTCTAGCTGGCCTGGTCGGCCATCTTAGGACACAGATTTTCCTTATCATTCCCCACTTTGATGCCCCTTTAAACACCTAGTTTAGAGGGCATCATTCTGTTTGACTCTGAGGGTTGACTGCAAGGCTTGGGGTGAACATGGACTTAATCATAAACTTAACAGCACACCAGGTAGCAGAAGACCAGGACTGACTGGGGCCAGGAAAACCATGGTGAAATGTGCTCAGGAGTAGACAGCTGAGGGCCAGTAAAAGTGGGATCTATGACCTTAGGTAGAAGCCTCTGAGGGAAAGTCCAGTCAGGAGGGGAAACAGTGTAGAGTCCAACTCCCAAGATGAGGGAAATTGCGCCAATGACAGCCAGAGATCACGGTGAGCAGGTGTCCATTAGTTGGTGGGGTCTCGTTGAAGGTGAAGTCGGAGTGGGTTCGTGAAGTCTAGCTGGACTCTCCACTGGCGCGGCTCCTTGTCTGAATGATGAGCTTTCTTCTTTCTTCCAATCTTTGACCCAAACTGCGTCCCCTGTCTGGAAGGAGTGTACCTGAGACCCTAAGGAGATTGGGGCCCTCTCAAAGGTGTACTTTTGTAATTTATTTAGGGTGGCTCCCACGGCCTGAAGCTGCTCCTTTATCCCTTTATCTCCAACCTGATGCAAGTTTCCTGGAAGGCTTCCCAAGCATGGGGGAGGCTGTCCATATATTAATTCGAACGGGGAGAAACCTGATGTCCTGGGCGTGCAGCGAGCATGCAGGAGAGCTAGGGATAGCGGATCCAGCCATGGAAGTTAATCTCCTGACAAAACTTTGCTAAGGTTCCCTTGAGGGGGGCGATTTATTTGCTCTACTGTTCAGAGACCCCGTCTCCTCTTGCCTTGGGTTCAATCGGAGGCTAGTGTGTCCAGTGGGCTCAAAGGTTATCTGAGCCCTAAGCTTGGAGAGTATGTCTCAACCCAGGAGAGGGATGGGGCATTCAGGCAGATAAAGGAATTCATGTCAGGTCTTGTGGAGCCCGATTTCACACTGGCGAGCCTGGCATGAGGGCTGTTGTATTGCTTGCATCCCAGTGGCCCCAAGGATGGTCACAGTCCTTTTGCTGAAAGGAGCCACTGGGGAGGTGACAACAGAGGGTTTGGTCCCAGTATCAACCATTAAAGTCACTGGTTGGCCCCACTTTCATTCTGACTGTGGGCTCATGGGGGCCAAGGAGGAAAGAGCCTGGTCCCCCTCAGTCTGAGTCCATTCCACCTATGAGGTCCTCCTCTCGGGGTTCTTCCTTGTAGCTGCTGGGCATTTGTTTTTCCAATGTCTTCTCTTTATAGTAGGCACACTGATTCCTTGCCAAGGGGGTTCTGGGCTTCTGCCCTTTCAGTGGTTGGGGTCTCCCCATCTTTGTGTTGTCCTTTTCATCCAGGGTGGCAGCGAGGAGACTGGCTTTCTTTTTCATCATTTGTCAGCTTCCCATTCGGCTGTGACCTCTCTGTTCATGTAGACCTTATTGGCAATCTCTATTAGTTGGGTGATGTTCATCCTGGCAAAATCCTCTAGTTTCTGAAGTTTTTTTCTGATGTCTGGGGCGGCCTGAGCCATGAAGGAGGTGTTTACTATCTGTTGGCTTTCCTGTATCTCAGGGTCAAATGGAGTGTATATCCTGTAGGCTTCACATAGTCTTTCGTAGTAGTCTCCGGGGGACTCCCCTGGTTGTTGAATGACCGAAGATACCTTAGTCGTGTTCATGGGTTTCTTAGCTCCTGCCCGGATTCCCCAGAGGAGGGCCTCCTGGTACTGGTGGATATGGGCCTGTCCCTCAGTTGTGGTGAAGTCCCATGCTGGGCGCTCTTCGGGTGCGGCTGGGCTAATGCCCAGGCAGCAGGGTTGATGACTCCCGCTGGTGCATGCCCTTCCAGGTACTGCCGTGCACTTTTCATTATTCCCCTCCTTTCCTCTGTGTTAAACAGGGCTCAGAGTAACTGTTGGCAGTCTTCCCAGGTTGGCCGATGAATCTGGAAGAGGGATTCTATGAGGTCTACCATGGCCTGTGGTTTCTCAGAATAGGATGGGGTGTTATGTTTCCAGTTGAGGAGGTTGGTGGTGGAGAAAGGCTGATAATACATCATGGAACGGCCAGGTTGGACCATCCCAACTTAATCGTGCCTCTCGGGTTCCCGTGTCTCTCGTACCGACATTTGGAGGGTGCTTGTGCCTGGCCTGGGGCGCAGCCCTGGCTGCTGGTCCTGGAGAAAGTGGATCCTTTGGGCCTGGGGGCACTGGTGAAACCTATGGCGGTGGAGTGTCTGGAGCTGAAGGGCCAAGTGTAGATGGTCTTGGGGGTATGAAGGTGGGTCAGGTTCTGTTCGTCCTCAGGATCTCCAGCTAGGATTTGTGGAGACTGGGGCTTTTGCTGATTTTCTTTAGGTCACTTGGATGAGGCAGTTAAGACCCTGGCCTGTCACTGTCTATTGCAAGCAAATCACACCCAGGGGGGAAGAGTCTGAGCAATTCCTAGCCAGGAGTCAACGTATGGAAACTGGTTAGGGTGTCCTGGTTCTCCTGTTATGACTTGCCATACTCGATGAATCCCTGGGACATCCAATGTCCCTTCTGAAGGCCACCTGACATCAAAGGTGGGCCATTCCAATTCACATAGGGTTCTCAACTTGCTGGGGTTCATCCTGACTCCAGAGTCTCCCAAAAACCCCTTTCCCTGAACTTTGGGACTGGTAAGTGATGTGGAGTCTCCAGGTGATGTTGAGAGATTTGGTCAAGACCTGTACAATGTCTGCCACAAATGCTGGTCCACTGTCACCGTGGATTGTTAATGGCAGGCCAAACCGGGGCACAATCTCCCACAAGAGGCCTTTAGCTACTTCCCGGCTTTGCTCTGTCCTGCTCGGGAAGGCTTCAACCCACCCAGAGTATGTGCATACTATTGCTAGGAGATATTTGAATCCCCTGCTCGGCTGCACATCTGTGAAGTCTACCTCTAGATCTTCGAAGGGGGTTGCTCCCATCCTCAGGACACCTGGCAGGGGCTGTGGTGCAGACCGAGCATTATTTTTAGCACATGTTATGCATTGTTCACTCGTTGCTCGGCAGTAGTGCTTCTTGAGAAGGGCCTCTAATGCAGTTTTTCCCAGATGAGTGAGTCAGTGGTGTTCCTTGACTAGATGCCCTCCAGTTGCTGTTGGAATAAAGACGCACCCATATGGCATCGTCCACCATCCCTTTTCAGTCAGGGTGGCCCCCTCTGCCATGGCCCATTCCTTTTCCTTTTTAGTGTAACTGGGCGGAGGGACTTCTTCTGGGGGTGTTAGGGCCATAGTGAGGGAAGGGACTCTGTCCATGTCCTCACTGGCTGCGGTCTTGGCTACCTCATCTGCCAGACGATTTTCCCATGCTATGGGGTCGTCTCCTTTCTGGTGTCCCTTACAGTGCAGGATTGCTACTTCCTTTGGAAGCCAGATGGCTTCAAGGAGTCTCAGTATCTCCTCCTTGTTCTTGATAGCCTTTCCTGTGGCGGTTAGGAGGCCTCTTTCCTTGTAGATGGCTCCATGTATATGTACAGTAGCAAAGGCATACCAAGAGTCAGTATAGATGTTGACTAGCCTTCCCCAAGGGTGAGGGCTTGGACTAAGGCATATAACTAAGCCCATTGAGCTGACCATCCGGCTGGTAATGCCTTAGCTTCTAGGACTTCAGTGGTTGTGGTTACTGCATAACCCGCTTTCCGGGCACCCTCTTGTAGGTAACTGTGCCATTGCGGAACAGCGTGAGCTCTGGATTCTTTATGGCTTGATCCCGCAGATCTGCACGGCTCGAGTAGACTTCATCAGTTACCTCGGAGCAGTCATGGTCTGGTTCCCCCTCTTCCATGGAGAGAAAGGTTGCTGGATTTAATGTCCTAACTGTTTTGAGGGTGACCTGCGGGTTTTCACAGAGGAGCCCTTGGTATTGTGCTAGCCGAGAGTTGGGAAGGAAGCGGTGTCCCTGTGCGTTCATGAGGGACACCACTGCATGAGGGACCTTAACATTAAGTTCTTGCCCCAGAGTAAGTTTGTCCACCTCCTTGATGAGTAGGACTGTGGCTGCCAGCACCCTGAGGCACGGTGGCCATCCCACTGCCACGGGGTCCAGCTTCTTTGACAGGTAAGCAACTGGCCGTTGCCAGGGTCCAACAGTCTGGCTGAGTACCCTGAGCACTATTTTTTCCTTTACAGTCCAGCAGGGGGTTCTCAATCTGGTCCCCCTAAGAGATCATAAAGAGGTCTTGCTATTGCTGGGAACCCAGAGATCTAGATGCGGCAGAATCCTGCAGCCCCCAGGAATTCTTGTAGGCCCCTTTTTGTCTGGGGCTGTGGCAGGGGTGCCTTCTTCCATGAGGCTCAGTATCCCGAGTCTGACAGTTTTTTTCTGAGCCACTTAGGTGCCCCCAGGGGTTGCTTTTTAAACACACAGCTCCTGGGATATTCCCCCCATCCCGGGGGTTGCTTTTTATAAAGACACAACTTCTGGGATATTCCCCTCATCCCACCCATTTTGATTCAGTGGGTTTGCATAGGCCAGGCAGTATTACACCCAGTGCTCGTCAGAACACGTGCCCTCCATAATACCTATCACCTGGCTACCCCATCCCCCAAATAGCTGCCTTTTTAACAAGGTCCTCCCAGCTCAGGTCATGGTCCCAGGGTCCCGGGATCGAGCCCTGCATCGGGCTCCCTGCTCGGCGGGAAGCCTGCTTCTCCCTCTCCCACTCTCCCTGCTTGTGTTCCCTCTCTCGCTGTGTCTCTCTGTCAAATAAATAAAAAAAAAAAGTTAAAAAAAACAAGGTCCTCCCAGGTGACTCTTATGAAGGAGGTTTGGAAACAATGTCTAAGCCTTGCTGTTCAGAGTGTGGCCAGTGGACCAGCAGGATCTGTATCGCCTGGGGTATCTTGTTTAACTCGCCAATGTCAGCCCTACCCCAGACAGACAACCAGAATCTGCCTTTGAACAATGTAGTAGCTTGGCTTTTGAGCTGACCTCTTCTCTGTTTTCATTTTAGTCGGGTTCCTCTCCCGACTTCCTTGCCCCAGTCCTCTCTAGAAGAGCCAGTGTCTCCTGCCTCTCCCTACCTGAGACCTGTCCCATCCCTGGGGGATGCTCGCCCCAACCTCCCACCACCCAGAGACGACAGGGAAAGGTGCTCTGTGAAGCTAAAGAACCTAAACAGCTGGAGATCTTGCCTTGTTAGAGAAGGCTGACTTGACTCCCAGGTCCTCCAACCTCCGCAAATTCCAGACCCCCAGGCCTGTCTCATGATCTCAATTTTGGTTGCTCCGCTTTGTTTCCATCAGGTGTTCTGAAGCATTTCACACATGACTGGGCTTAAGACAATTTGGCCAGACCTTCTTGAAACTTTTGATCATGGTCTCTAGAACCGTAGGTTTACTCTGCCCTGACCCCATGGTGATGTCCCCGTGTGCGGTGGCACAGAGACAAAGGGGGGGTGCCTCCTGAGATGAGGAGACCAATCAGATGCCTGTCTGGCCATGTCCTGAAGGAGCTTAGGTGATGCTTAGCTGTAGCGGTCTCAGCGTTGTGACTTATGATCGGAAACTATCCCGATGCCACCATAGACTGTATGCCATTCACCATGAAATCGCAGATGGCCCCCTGAGACTCCATAGGCTTCTGAGGACCTTAAGGGTGCCTTTCTGTGGAGTCACAGAATCAGTCCACTTGAGCAAGCAGGTCGGACTGCATATTCACTCACACATTTACACTCCAGAAGTGACTACATTCCCTCCCTGGGAATCCCTACCTGTGAGACCTCTAAGAGGTCTCTGGGAGGTGATCAGGCTCCCCTTCCACCCCAGTGGGGGTGGGCCTATCTGGGTCCTGGGGCCCCAGGCCTTACTGGAATCCGATGTGGGGACCAAGTCCTCACCTGCCAAGTCTCCTCGAGTTCGGCAGGAATAGCAGACCAGGGCCAGTCCGAGGCAACCCGGGCGGGAGACTGCCAAAAATTAGGCAGGGAGCACCTTCTCCGCTACGATCCCTCATTCCATCTCCGCCCTGCCATTGCCCCAAACCAGTGGCAACAATGGGCCAGTGCAGTTGGATTTCCCGGTCAGAGAACCAAATGTTATGGAACCTGGACTGGATCGCCCGACGGAAGAACCAAGCAACTCCCGGAGATCTTGGAGGATAGGAGGTTTATTTAACACCGGCAGGCTCAGAGGAGATTGGTCTCCAAAGGTCTGAGCCCCGAGCGCAAAGGGGGCAATTTATACACTTCTACTTCTGCATACTTGGCACTTTTGGCACGTGCGCAAAGGGGGCAGGGAAAAGAACCTGGATTGGTGGGTGCGGGAAGCAGAGCAGGGAGAAGAACCCGGAAGAGCCCTGGGGCAAGGACTGGGACTCTCTCGCTGGCTCGGTCGGCCACCTCAGGACACAGATTTTCCTTATCACCGAATGCCGATGATTTTCAGTACTGGATGCATCACGTCTTAGTAAAATGTTGTCCTTGTGTAAAGAAGATAGAGCTGGTTCATCACAAACAGGACATGGCACCGCCTGGGGCTTTTCTGTCCCGATGATCACCAATCCACATGTAGTTATTGAGCAGGTATCCTGTGTCAAGAGCGGTGTTGTACACTATGAAGATCATAAGTAAATATTAATATGGTTTGTGTTGTCAAAGAGCCCAGAATTCAATTCGGAAGACAAAGGAGAAGGCACAGTCATGAAGCAGAGAATGCTGAAATACTAGATATTATAACATTATCAACTGGTTTCAACTGAATGCTCTAGGGCTCCAGGGACAAGAAGTTCCCTTAGGCTGAAGTGACTGGCCAAGGCTTCTTGGGGGAGAATGTCTTGAGCAGGATTTTGAAGGCGTCAAGTGCTTTGGTATATGGTGATAAATGTTTCCCACGTCAGGATCCAGCCCTCACTTTGGGATCCATCCAACATTTGCTGCTAGGATTCTGGTTGAGACCAGGGCCACGAATCAGAGAACTTCTTTGTCATCAGAGTCATTAACAACAGCCTTTGTCTTCTGCCACGATAAAGCCCCCAGCTTGGTGTTTTTACCTATATATGTGGTGAATTGTGGTTAGCCTGATGTCAAACTTTTCTTCCAGGTATTAAAAACATCTGTAATTTAATGAGAAAAGAAAATTAGCTGGAAGAAAGATCCAAGGAACTTGGTCTTTCCAGATGGTCTGTCTATGTAGAGCCTGAAGAGACAAAGCTTGTAGAAGAGAACAAAGAGGGGGTAAACTAAAGATCTACCCTCACCTTCTGAGCTGGGGCCACCTGAGCTGCCGAGTGGCCTGAGAGGCCCTGCAGGCCTAGCGGTGCCTTGGGCATGTCCAGCATGGACAACTGCACTGGGGCTGCTTATCAGCTTGTCCTTGTTAACTCAGCCTGGCTCTCTGCAATAGCTGTGGCCACAGAGAACTGATGTGGTTTCACACTTTGGTCAAATCCATCTCAGCTGCTAAACACAAGAGCTCAGCACTTAACGGCAGAGATGCTCCCATGACAGCTTCTGGAGGGAGGCTTTGTCATTAATGGTCAAGGGAACAAATGACTGTGCGCACAAGAGACACAGGGCAAGTGGACACTCAGGTGAGGGTCATTTTTCTATTTGTCGTTATCAGGGATGAGGATCTCTCTATGTAGGAAACCACCTATCAGAGACATTTGTGTTTGGGTTTTCAGTTTTTCATTTTAACAAGTGCTAATTCATCCGATTTGGCTTTTTTATCTGGAGTGCTGGGACACGAGGCATTTCTCCTGCTCTGGACCACGTGGTACACAGATGCAAGACCTAGAAGTGGAGTAAGCATTTTAGCTCTTGTGGGGAAAATCAGCCTGAAGAGAAGTTGGAGGATGATTCGGGTTAGAGAAAGAGCCTGGCAGAGATCCAGAGCCACATCCCCGATGACAGAGATGACACGTGAGCCCACATACATTGGTGAAGCGGTCTCACCCACATTCTTGAAACACCGCCCAGGAATGGGTTAGAAATGCAATGTCTCAGTTATCACCCTAGACCTGCTGACTCAGAAACTCCGGGGTGGGGTCCAGCAGTCTGTGTTTTAACAAGCCCTGGAAGTGATTCTGAAGTTTATTAAAGTTTGAGAACCAATGACCTAGAGAAGTTACTTATGTGATAAATACGCTTCCTAGTTTAAGTCAGTTTGAGTGGGATTTTTCTGTTACTTGTGTCACCTGCACTTTGAACCAGTAGGGCTCTGGTGGAAAGACAAATATACCTTCATCTGTGGTCCTCACTGCCTTGGAAACTTGCTCAGGTCTGGGCAGTCCTTTTGCCAGCTGGGGAAAATTTGGACCGGCCCCATATCTTTTCCATCCCTTCCTTTTCCCCCCTGTATTTTGTATATTGTGGTAAAATAGGCATAACACAAAATATGCCATTTTAAATGTACAGCTCTGTGGAATTAAGTACATTCACATGGTTATGCAACCATCACCACCATATACCTTCAGAACCTTTCAATTTTCCCATACTGAGACCACATACTCATTAAACACTAACTGCCCATTCTTTCTATCCCTCTGCCCCTGGCAACCACCATTTTACTTTCGGTCTCTGTGATTTTGACTACTCTAGGAACCTCATCTAAATGGAATCATACAACATTTGCTGTTTTATGACTGGCTTATTTCCCTTAGCGAAATGTCTTAAAGTCACCCATGTGGTAGCATGTGTTAGAATTTTAACTTCCTTTATAAGGTTGAATGATATTCCATTGTATGTATAAGTCACATTTTATTTGTCTGTTCCTTGGTCAACAGACACTTGGGTTGCTTCCACCTTTTGACTATTGTGAATAATGCTGCTATGAACATGGGGGTACAAATATCTGTTGGAATCTCTGCTTTCACTTCAGAGAAATTCTTATCATAAAGCCATTTCACACATTCTCTCTTACTCTTTACTCTGTCCCTTTGCAATGAGGGGATTTTAGTGTCCTGGAATTGGTTTTGGATATTTGGAATGTTTTCTCTTGTATCTCAAAGTCTCATTTAAAATGTACAACTCAACCTTCCCTTCTGTTATACAACTGAAGACACAGGAGCTGTTGCTAATCTCTTGCAAGAGTTCTTTAAACATGAGTCATAGCCCAGCCCTCAAAGAGAAGAGAAAACTCACAAGCATTTAGAGACCACAGAGTGCTGGGCCTCAGATAGGGCTTTACGTTTTTGGTGTTATTTAATCCGTGTAACAACCCTGCCAAATGAGGGTTTTTATCTTCTTTTCAGATGAGGAAGCCCGCTTCGGAGAAGACAGCGTATCTGAGGTCCCATGGCCAAAAAGTGGAAACACAAGTCTGTTGGTCTGCCCAGCACTTCCATAACCTTTTGTATCCTGTGGTTTCACATATAACTGGAGAGACAAAACTGTGAATGAGTAAATTATAGAGCACTGATCCTATGTTAAATCTCAGGAAAGGGAAACAACAGTTTGGGCTATAGTGACTTCAGAGTAGTCTATGTTGAAGATTGAACATGACCAGGACCTTGAAGAATGAGTAACATGTAGACAGACACAAGTTAGAAGGGAGGGCATTCCCGGGGTGAGGACTGTATTAGGCAAAGGTGGGGAGGAGGGAGTCGGTGTGGAATATGTGAAGGACAGAGATGAGACTTTCCTAATTGAGTAGAGGGGGTCTGTTGCAGAGCAGAAGGAGGTAAGGTTAGATCCGAAGGGTCCGTGTACATTAGAACAGAACTGGAAATCCAAGCGAGCTTTTCAAAAGCAGCATGACATAACACATACAGCATGGAGTTAAACTGGGACTTGAATCTCTGCCTTGTCCTCACGTGTAAAATCTTGGGCCATTTAAGTCATTTAGACACACTGATCCTCAGTTTCCATTCTTGTACAATGGGGATGATAATGGTCCTCGGTTCAGCCGTCATTAAGAATTAGTGATCCTAAATGTACAGTGTTTGTCCCAGGCCCGGCACACAGTAAATGCTCAGCACAAGTAGAAGTCCCTGCTGCCACCATCAGCACAGCTCTCCTCGTCAGTGTGTTAGACAGCAGGCAAGGACTGGGAGTCCCCAGACACAGTTGTGGCTGTGGTGCTATTTTAGGTGCTAGTCTAGGAAGACTTGTCCTGCAACAGCATGCAGTCTGAATTGAGGAAGGTCATGCTGGAGGCCAAGGGACTCTAAGAGGTCCCTCTGGTTCCTGGCGTGTGACACCAGGGCGTAGAGCAGGGTGGGAGGAACTGGAAGGAAGAGGGAAGAGTCACCAAGAGGCCCTTTGAAGGAAGAGATGGCAGAGCTTGCAGAAGCTCGTGAGTGAAGTACCAACACCAAGCTGTCTAGTTAGAGTGAGGAGGAGGAGGAAGGGAATACTGGTGTCATGGACTAAAAATAAGAAAGGGGAGCAGGTTGGGAGTGGAAATGCCAGAGGGAAGCTGCTTACGTCAATGCTGGGTATGTTGAGTTTGAGGTGATGATAGGCACTAAAGTAAGACAAAACTACTGGGTTTCCTTACATGGACTAAGTGGGAACTGACACCAGAGAAAATGGGAAAAACCCAGAGTGCCTGAGAGGAAGAGCAAAGCAAGAATAGATTTGGGTTGAATGAACTGGCAACAGTACACTTCATACAAAGAACTCTTGTTGCCTGGAGCTAGTAAGAGAAAAACAGTGTATTTGTTTTCCTGTGGAGGCCACCACAAACACCCCGCAACCACGAGACCCTATGTGGCAGTCCTTTGCTTTCCAAGCTTATGGATTGCACAGCTCTGGGTAAGTGCCAAGTGATCAACACTTATGGTGGAAGGAGGGAAGATGGTGTCATGGAAAGTTGGGCATGCCCACTACGGCAGAACTCTGATCAGTGGTCCACGTGTACCTCGTGTCAGTTAATGCAACATAAAAGGTAATGCAACAGCACTGACCCTTCGGATAGCATCCTGACAGTCAACACATAGTCTATTGGAAATTCCCTTTACACCTCTAAGTTGCTAGGTTATTATTTAGAACCCCTCTAGCATATGTTTCTTAAAAGTGTTAATGTGGGTCCCCCAATACTTTCACTGTGGCCCATTATTTTTAGAAGCTAAAATGGAATTAATGTGATTTAGCAATGGTCACAAGGTTTTATCCTTCTTAACTTTTTTTTTTAATCTCATTTTGGCAAAAATTACTTAATGCAAAGAGTTATTCTTAGGGCGGAGGGTTTCTTTTTATTTCAAATTATGTCTGATTTTTTTCTGTGTAAACCAGTGTTGATCATTTATCCAAGGGACAAGAGCATCAGGATGTAGGCACATTTACTGTTTGAATGAAATGGCATGCATCGTTAGTTGAATCCTTGATATGGGTTCCACCTTATTGCTCTTTTGAGCTCAAGCGGATTATAGAAGAAAGTCTTTAAATTTTACACAGGCAATACATAGTGCCTTCTGGGTAGGAACGAGAGTGGAAAGAGATTTTACTCTTGCTTTTGTTGCTGGACTATTCAGATGCCCCATGCCAACCAGACAGTTTGGATGTGCGGAATGGGCAGCAAACCTCAAACCGGAAATTCTCACACCCCTGGCTTCTCTATTCGGCACATGTCACATTACGGTGAGCTGGCGGCCCAGGTAACATAGAACACCAACCATACAGAGGAATGCTTTGATTTTTATTTATAGAATTTAAATAATTAAGATTCCCTGATGATGTCCCTCCTGTGTGCTCCCATTTTTCTCCAACATTCTTTAACATAGAAATACTGCAGTGTGTTTATTTAGCTTCTCTTCCATTAAATTGTCAGTTCTACAAGGAAGAGACCACATCTGCCTTGTTCACCAGTATATCCCCAGTGTAGTTCCCGTGTCAAACTAGAAGATGCCTGCAGTGCTTATTTGAATATCTCAATCCATGAAGGATGGTGATAAGCTGGTTCATTGGGCTGATTATATGAAATATTGATATATTTCTAGACTATATTAATATGATCTTTTACATAACCCACCATTTTATCTTAGAATCAGAAACTTAGCATGATAAAGACCTTATAAGTCATTTAGAAGCACACTGGAATCATCTGGGAGCTTTGCATGATAGTGAGGCTTGGGTCACACTCCCAGAGGTTCTAACACGACTAGTCTGGGGTGTGGCCCAAGCACTGGGAGTCCTACAATCTCCTCAGGTGGTTCTATTGTGTAGCCAGACTGAGAAGCACTGATACATTGCAACCTTTTACAGATGAGGAAGTTGAGACCTAGAGAGGTTCATTGACTAGCCACACGTCATGCAGCTAGTTAGTGGCAAAGGATAGAAACTCAGGTGTTCTTGCTCTCAGACCAGTGTTCTTCCCATTCTACCTGTGTTTTTCAGTCTTGGCTCATTCACAAACTATTTACCCTGTCATTCAATATTTTCCTTTAAAGTGACTCCCTTTTTAGCATTTTAATTATTGATTATAAAAGAAAATTTTCTATTAGTTGATAACTGGAAAATATTTCACCTGCTATCCATAGACAAGAACTAAAACTAAAAATAATGATATTAAAACATGACTAAGTTTTAGCTAGGTAAAATTGCCCACTGTAGGGGTGTCCAGGTGGCTCAGTCAGTTAAGTGTCTGCCTTTGGCTCAGGTCATGATCCCAGGGTCCTGGGATCCAGCCCCGCATCAGGCTCCCTGCTCAGCAGAGTCTGCTTCTCCCTCTCCCTCTGCTGCTCCCCCCGGCTTGTATCTCTCTCTGTGTGTGTCAAATAAATAAGATCTTTTTTTAAAAAAAATTGCCCACTGAAGATTCTCAGCCCAAAACTTGTTCTCTCCTTAAAAAGAACAGAAAGTGATAAAGAGGAATAAACATCTATCATTAAGCTGAGACTTTCTCCTTCACAAGAGGATTGAAAGAAGAATTGAAGTGGAGGGACCGTTTCACTATCTGAATCAAATAACACATTCTGGGAAAATTAATTAATTATTTTATCGATTCATAAACTCTGTGGCCCTACAGCATCTATGACTGCCTGGGATGTCACAGCGGTCCGCACCACAAACTCGAACATGCCATGCTGCGTGCACCACTGGATTCACTGCTTTGTTTGCAACGGCATAGCTAATCAGAATGGCTCAAGGTCAAAATACATTAAGGGTAGAATCCTGGCAGAAAAGGAAACTGTATATCATGGGGAAGCAAAGAAAAACGCAGAACTTTCTTCTGGTATACCTAAAGGAAAAGCTTACCAAGAGCTTCCTTTATTGAGTTCAAAGCTCTTCACAAATGATTAAGTTATCAAGTTCTGCTGCTGATGATAAACAAGTCCACATTTACTAAGCGCTTTCTCCAGGCAGAAAAAGCTCAAACACTGGGTGGAATGAAGACAGAAGATAGGAAAAGACCCTACTGGGACTTTCAGCCAAGTCAAATTTGATTAGACCACCTTTCCTAATACAAATTTGTATTTTCTGAGGCAGAAGTTCTCAGACATTCCTCCATGGCATGGACCAGCAGTATAGGGCAAATTAGGGGGCACATGAGCCTGATGTGTGTTTACTCAAGCACTATTCCATAACGAGAAAACATTTTACTGGAACAATCCTTATACTTACCGTAACATGCAAACTCACTGGCACTCCCTCCGTTTCTTTCTTGGAGGCTGACAGTGTCTTTGTCTACTTTGTGCTGTTTTAAAAGTCGTCTCATCAATGTTGGCCTAATGCTCGCATCCTTCCTGCAAAAAAGCCAGCTGGGATCTTTGGTTCTGTCAGGGGGCAAGTTATAATACATCCACTTTCCTTTCAACACACTGACTAGGAGATCTCCCCTGCCAGGAACTAAAAGGCTTTAATTTTATGAATCATCAAAGCTTTTTTTCTATACATGATGTAGAATAACCTTTTCTTTTCAGAAAGTCTAATCCAATAGCCTCCCAGACCTCAGGATGTCACCAAATGGCATGTGCGTGGTGTGCAAGAAGAACAAAGGAGAAAAGTATTCAAAGCTGAGCTGTATATTGCATAACACCCTGTATGAGAAAATCTCAACCTATAAAACGCTTACCTACTTTGGAGTTTAAATAAAGCAGAATGGTGTTCCTTTTTAAAGAACTGCTTTACAGTTATCTTCCTGTCAGAATTCCAATTATTCTATGACTCAGTGGGTATATGTCTAGCTTTTTTTAAATTCTTTTTTCGGGTAAGAATGTGAAGAAGTTTTTATGAGAAGTTTGTAAAGGAAGGGTTTATATAATAATGCTGAGCTTCATCAAATACAAATACACTTTATTTCACTATTTGAAATAGTGTTTCGAAAATAATATTTTCAGAATTGAGCCTTACCTGTAAAAGTGATCAACATTTTCTTTGATGCCTTTGAAAATGTGGTAATTAACTTCGGCTTAGGAATTAACTTATATTTCCGGCAGGGTTGAGGGGATTCAATATTCACTTCTGTTCATCTTTTGGAGTAAGACTTTCATAAAAGAAGAAGAAACAGACTGGAATTTTGTATGCAAGGGATTAATTTTTCCTAAATTTCATAGGAAAATTTCCTTTGATAGAAAGCATAGGCACTTCCTATTTCACCTGCAGCAGAGACCGGCTAGTCGCTTCCGCCTTCTCCCGAGCACTCAACTCCACCATATTTCTCAGCCCCTCGTGCAGCTGAGCGCGGCCTCCAGACTAGCTCTGGCCGATGGAATGTGTACAGCAATGATGCCCTCACCTTCAGGCCTGGCCCAAACTTTCCAATCCACTCCTATCCCTGAATGGTAAAGGATCCGGGCGAGGATGCTGAGGCCACTCACCAATCATAAACACCCACAACAGTGAACTTTGAATAAGTAAGAAATAAACTTTCATCATAGTAAATCACTGAGACTTTAGAGTGTTTTCATTTTGTGTTGTTGTTTAGTAGCCACTAAACACATCACTCATTGTCCTTTCTTCTTTCTTTCTTGGTCTCCTTCTGCTTGCCTCATTTCCTTCCTCTTATTGTCTTTGTGGATCATGTGATTAGGTCTTTCTGATTTAACCACCAAACCAAACTGCTTTTATTGGACTTGGGGCAAAGGCCTCCACAGTGTTGAAATAAAAAGCAGACCCAATTCATTTAATTAGCAGGAAACGTTCAATCAATTCAACTTTTTAAAAAGCTTACATCCTAGGTAATTTTTATTCAACAACTATTTGAGTAAAGGGTCACACTTACCGAGTTTAGAGATCATGTAAGAGTCTCATGGTAACTGTGACAAACGTGATAATTTCAGTGCTGGAGACCCAGCAGATGTGTACACAACCACCACCTTCTGAGGAGGAAAATCAAGGTGCGTGGACTTGAAAACAGACATTAGCCTAAGCCCTCAGGCTTGACTTGCATGTCACCATGGCTTCCAGTAGGCGAACATGGACATTGCACAGGGTCAGGCATCTGTCAGAGCAGGCCAGAAAGAATATTAGCACTGCACATGGCTGGGAGAGGCTTCCAAAAGAATTAGAGTTTCAAAGTGGCTTTTTAAAAAACCCAAAATGAAAATTCCAGTCTGATTTTGTGTCAGCTGCTTTCTTTCAGATTCAATATGGTGGTTTACCTTCTTCCTTCTCTTCCTGCTCCAAGTTGGGGGTTCTCGCGCTGGGCTCAGCGAAGCCCATTCAGAGGCTGTCTCAAGAAGTGGGCTCCAGGCAACCCGCTCTGGATTTGACAAGAAAAGCTTTCTTTTGATCCGTTTTTGCAAACGGGACTTCTGCAGAAGCATTTATTTTGGGGTGTGAGTTGGGAGGTTTCCCTTGCTTTATAGGGTTACAAGCCATAGCTTTATAGGTTCTGCCTGGACATCACACCTGCTCTAAAAGTTTTAGTAACACAAATACCCACTGAGGTCCAAATCTGAGTCTACAGCACACGTCTTTTCTGGGCCCCCCCCACTCATAGTCCCACTCGTATTTCACCACCTCCACTCGCTGGATGCCTCATAGCCACCTCTTCACAATATTCCAGGAATAGAATGCATTATCCTGCCTACCCTTCTTCCTGCACTGATGACATCACCATCCACCTGGTGATTCAGAGAAAACTCTGAATCATCCTGACCCCCTTTCCCTTCCATCCCCAGATCCAATCAGTCATTTAGTCCAGTTCGTAAGCTGTCCTAAGTATCCATTGAATACGTCCTTCCTCTCCATCCTCAGTGCCACCGCTTTAGCCTACACCCTCGTCGCCCTCCTTCAGTCGGGACCATTACAATCACCCCCAGCGGCTCTCCTACCACTCTGTCCCTGGCTGCCTTGCTTTTTCTGAAATACAGTAGAAATCATAAACGTGAATATTTATTTCTAGCTTGGCAGTTAACAAGTTGCTTTCATGTACATTTTCATATTTAAGTATCCTAGCATTCCAGCAAGAAGACACTGTTATTCTTAACTTGGAACAAGAATTTGAAGCCTGAGAAATTATCTTGATCAAGGATCCTCAAAAAGGCAAAAAGCTGTTGTTCAAACCTGAGGACTCTAAAGTTTATGCTGATGACATTAAACCACACTACCGAACACATGTCAGTCCTGGGTTTTAACACCTTCAATTTCTCAGCACTGGCTACAAGAGAAAGACCAGATCTTTTAGCACATTGAGAATGCTCACTATAATTATGTCCCAGGGAGCTTTAGCAGTTAATAGTAATAGTTACAGTCCAGCTCTGGAGTTAGAACCCACATTCTAGTCTAACCTCGTGGATAAGTTATATAATCTCTCTAAACCTCAGTTTCCTAATGTGCACACTGAGGCTAATAATAGAGTTTACCCCACAAAGTTGTTGTGGGGCTTAAACAAGATGGCACATGTGATGTACTTCACACACTGCTTGTCTAACAGAAAGTGCCTGGTGAATGTGCACTGATTTACCAGCCTCATCCCGCAGCATTTTTTTCCCATCTTCCACCCTTCAAGCAGCCCACCTACACTTTCTGTTACCTCCTCTATGAAATCTTGAAGATCCCAGTTGGCGATTTCCCCACCACTTCGTACACACCTCTACAGTTAGATATTCGGTTGGGTTGTACAGCCCTTAAGACCGGCAGTGGATTGTCTCCTGGGAGGGGTTAGTAGGTCTTGGAGAAAGTCCCCACTACAGAATGCTCTTCCCCAAGCTCTCCCAGGTCTCCTGCCCTAGACTCTTGTTCCTTTGCTCTGCCTCTCCCTTAACCCCTGCCACTTCTGATGGCATATGTCCTCCAGGCTTGCCCTTGCCCTAACTTGACAGCCCTGCTGAAGGCATCTGACCTCATCTCCGTGCCAGTGCTGTGTGCCACTTAAGGGCAAGGCTTTGGCAACTCGTCTGTCTCTCCCTGGCATCTGACCTCAGTCTGTCTCCTGTTTCTAGATTTTCTGAAGCTGACAACTCCCAGGGACTGACCAAACACAGTTCAGTTAGGATGATCACAGCACTTACCACACTGTTTTGTGTTGTCTTTCTCATCCATCAGACTGAACTCTTCCAAGACAGAGATGTCTTGTCTTTGATCTCAGTAGATCCTCTGTGGCATCCGGTTCAGAATAAACTCTTTATAATTGCTTGTTGATTGAATAGACTATTGTTCCCCAAACAAATGGCTGTGAGTTTTGGGGGCTCCTGCTGTATAAGTTCTTAAGACCACAGAGGCATTTGATAGTGCACTCAATCTTCTGAAACTCCTCTTATACAACCAGTTTCAAATCAATGAAAAGTACACATAACTACATCATCTGTAGTGTTTTTTTCATACCAAAATATAAAAGTATTTCACCTATAAAATGTTTTTTTCTTATTTTTTGCCATTACTTGTTGACAGCATTCAATAAATTTGACTACATCATCAACAATCTATTTATTTAGCTTCATTCTGTGCATTTTCAAGGTTAACTGTTTGCTTTTTGCTGCATACCCTTATGATTGTATGTAAAGTTCTTGAAAGAAGTCTGTGTAGTTTCTGTTTTTGTCTTTGTTTTTTGGTGGCACCTTGTTGAACAACCTTATACAAAGTGCATACCACAAAATATTGCTTACATTGAAATATACCGCTGTTTTTCAAGTTCTGCTGCTGAAAAATAAGCTCATTTTGTGTTTGACTCAACTATCATGGCTTTCACTGGATACATTTTTCTTTAACCACAGGGCCTAAATTTTGTTTTTGTCTGTAGAACAACAAGATTGCCTAGATGATCACTGTTCCTTTTCACTTCCAGCCATACGTAGTATAGAGTTCTGAAATACACTTAAAAACCCTGGTGTCTCCAGGGGCACCTGGCTGGCTCAGCCGGTTAAGCGTCTGCCTTTGGCTCAGGTCATGATCTCAGTGTCCTGGGACTGAGCCCTGCATCGGGCTCTCTGCTCAGCAGGGAGTCTGCTTGTCCCTCTCCCTCTGCCTGCCTCTCTCTTTCTCTGTGTGTGTGTCAAATAAATAAATAAAACCTTTAAAAAACAAAAACAAAAAAACTCTGGTGTCTCCTTGTCTCAAATGATCTCAGAATTAATAGACAAAAAAACCTAAAAAAATCTATTGATTTACTAAAAAGAAAAATACACTTTGAAATTATTAAAATTTTGGAACATATACCTCAGGGAAATGCATATTAATGCAACAATGAGAAACCACAAATTGCCTACCAAAGATAATTGATTATCCCAACGCTGGGGGCATAATTGGACAGCACTGGTGGAAATGTAATTTTGTATAACCTTCATAGCAAAAGGACAATTTGGCAATATTTATGACCAGACTTAAAAACGCATATTTAAAAAAATTCATTTGAACCAGAAATTATTCTTCTGCTAAGTTCTCCTAAAGAAATAATCAAGGATAGACGCAAAGCTTTAGCTAAATGGTGGTTCTCAGCATTTAGATTGGAAAAGAAACTCATTAAATGTTTGTGGATTTTAGGAAGTGTCATTTCCCAAACAAGTCGCACAGTACTTTAAGGCTACTACTCTGTAAAAATTGTGGACTGGGCACACAACAGGGAAGAAACGTCTAATCACTTCCTTCTGGGGCTCAACTCTTGCAGCTGAATCATTCCGGGATCAAACCAGGCAGGGCGATCTTCCTTTATCCCCTGACCAGCTTCATTACAGGACAAACCAGAGGGGACTGAACATCTCAGAATCGGAGCCAGAGGTATGAGGAACAAGTAGCTGGACGGAGCAGAGGAGCGGAGGAGAGGTAAAAACTAGAAGGGAGAAGAGAGGAGGCCTTAGGAAGCTCTAGGGGTGGGGGCGGCGTGGGATCCGAAACACAAGTTGACGACGGAGGACGAAAGCGGAAAGCGCTCTCTTGCGTCACCTTCTGGTATCCACGTGTATGTGCACCAGATAGACCTTTCCCTCTGCTCATAAACTGCTTGTTTGCTCTTCTAAATGGTTAGGACATAGTTGAGGGTTTACGATAGATAATAACCAAAAGGTCTAACGGTAGGAGATGGATTGAAAAAAATGTTTATAGAAGATTATTGTAGGGGAGGAAAAATAATGTTCCTTCTCCCCTAAGTTCTTAGCTGAGACCCCCATGGTAAAAGACAGATTAACAAGAGAAAAACAGTTTTATTAACATTATACCTCATGTATACATGGTAGATACTCAGGAAAAAAATGAGTCACTTCCCAAGATGGCTTAGAATTCAGGCTTAAAATCAATTTCTGAAGAATATTTAATCACATGGGAATACGCTTATTTTGTGTAGGTTTTTTAAAAGCGAGCTATGCAATGCCCATCCCAATATGGAAAAAAAAAATTGTAAGTATGGTATATATTATCTAAGATGCAAAGGAAAATGTCTGGGCTAATAAGCAAATGCCAAGATAGATTCTGTGGTTATTTCCAGCAATGGAATTACAGGTAGCATTTATTTTATTTTCTTCATACGATCCTGTATCGTCCAAAATTTCTACAATGAATATATTTTATTTTTATGATCCACAGAAAGGTTTAAATATGTAAGAAGTGTGCGTTAGAGACAGAGAACAGTGTCCTAAGGGTCAGAGGTCACCAAGCATCCTAATAATGTGAAAGAGATCTAAGCAGCTATTCGGTGGGAAAAACCCAGATTCAACTCTGAGGCCTGGATGGGACTCAAGGTCCCTTGAGATTTTACTGTTATTTTTCTATTGCAATTTAAATTGTAATTTGCAGAGCAGTAAAGAAAGCTCTTTTTATCTTTTGATAATACAAACATAAATTTCCCTATTGGCAGATAAGTTTCCCCTGTATAGCTCATAGATATGTGCATACTTTGCATGTCTAATCATGTCATTTGCATATAATGTAAACCCATAAGTCATGTTTATAAGAATTCTGAGCCATACTCATTGCATTCAGCCAGCAGGGTGAACACATTACATTCTGTCTCTATTAAACTATGATCATAGAAGCAGTGGAGGAGGCTCTAATCCCAGTTCTCTATTGAGGGGCTTACTAGTGACCTTGGGCCTACCACAGAACTTCTTAGGGCCTCAGTTTTGTGATTCAAACGAGGGAGGTAAGCTACTATTGCTCAGGCCCAGTAAAGTCTAGGATTTGAGGATTTCCTTTTCCCCATGCTAAAACTTGACAACATCCTAAAAACATAATGAAGACTGAACACTCTTTGAATACTAATAATCTTTATTCTACATGCTTTACTGAAAAGGAACAATTGCTATTTTAAAAAGAAATGTCTGAGGCTGCTTATGCATTCTGGAAGTGGAAGAGATAAGGCTGGTCTTTTGTACGAGAAATACCTGCACGGGGCTTTTGGTTTTAAAAGGTGATTTCTGCAAGGCATGTTGCAGAAAGAGCTACTTTGACAGAGAACTGAATTGCTCTGTAGGTAAAAAAGAGAGTTTGTGGGTTTGCCGTGATAAAAGGAGGGGTAGCTATATCAGTAGGAGTGGCTTTAGCCCTTCCCTCTACCTTCCATTAGATCCCCAACCCCCTCCAGGTAACATACAAGCTAAGTCAAGGCAGCGCGCTTCTAAACAAAGGAGACTTTGAAATAATGCCTTTAGTCCTAACTTCCAATCAGATTGTTCTCCCCAAGACTCTTCATCTGTATAAAAGGGTTGAGAATCACGCCTGTTAGGAGAACTATTTGGAAATCCTGAGGACTTCTCAAGAGGAGGATAGAGGAGAGAAGGGTCAGAGCAGAGGGGAAGGCAGGTCCCAGAAGTGTACAGGAGCCAGGGCTGACAGGAAAGACAACGATGGCGAGTCCTCCCCGGGGGGGGGGGGGGGGGGGGCAGTTGGCCGAAGAGCTCCCACAACAGCAAGGCCTGCTGTTCAACCTGAAGTGGTTTTCTCTCCGGGCCATGCTGTTGCCCGTCCTCTGTTATTCCAGACCTTCCGCAGAAGCTTACCGCATGTAATTGTCTAGCGCTACTAGTTCTTTGGGGGACTGAAGGGGTCCTTATAGGGCCAAAAAGGTAAGAGCAAGAACTGTAGCTGCGGGAGGCGAGAAATGGAATTCGGCGGAATCAGTCAGAGTGAGAGGGGACTTAAAGAACATAAGCCACCCCGGCTCCCACACACCCTTGTCCTCTGCTGTGACACGTGAGCACATGCACATGCATGCTCGAGCCCGTGCGTGCACACACACCCGCCCACACACTCACGTACCCCCTACCGGTAAGCTTCAGAAATACTGGAAGGAGACAGGACTTCTCATAATATATGGGTTGGGGGCCGGGAGCCAATCATTTCATCTGAATATTGTAGGACAGGGTATTCTCAGAAGGTTGGAACATTGGTGAATGGCTTTCATTTGAATGTGGGATTCTTTTTTTTTTTTTTTTAAGATTTTATTTATTTATCTTAGCGCCCGCAGGAGCGAGAGCACACCCACGCATGCAGCGGGAAGGAGCAGAGAGGGAGGGAGGGAGAAAGGGAGAGAATCCCAAGCAGATTCCCCACTGGGAGCAAATCCCCACGAGGGGCTCCATCCCAGGACCCCGAGATTATGACCCGAGCTGAAATCACGAGTCGGACACTTAGCAACTGAGCCATCCAGGCGCCCCTTGAATGTGTAATTCTTTTTTTTTTTTTTAAGATTTTATTTTTATGTATTTGACAGAAAGAGCACAAGCAGGGGGGGTGGGAGAGGGAGAAGCAGGCTCTCCGCAGAGCGGGGCTCCATCCCAGGACCCTGGGATCATGACCCGAGCCTAAGGCAGACACTTCACCGACTGAGCCACCCAGGCGTCCCAGAATGTGTAATTCTTTTTTTTTTTTTTTTTTTTTT
>NW_027397067.1:40959243-41003987 GCF_003265705.2 Callorhinus ursinus | reverse complement strand
GGAACACAAGCAGGGGGAGTGGGAGAGGGAGAAGCAGGCTTCCCACTGAGCAGGGAGCCCGATGCGGGGCTCAATCCCAGGACCCTGAGATCTTGACCTGAGCCAAAGGCAGTCGCTTACCCAACTGAGCCACCAGAATGTGCAATTCTTAACAGAGAACACATTTTTGTAATATTAGTAAAATTTAGCCTCAGGTGGCTCAGTTTTTTTTCTTTAAAAGAGAGTAGCAACCTCCATTGTAGTAGAAATCACTTCTCCAATTGTTGGCAACATTTTCAGTGTTTGGTTTCTATTTTAACCTCTTGCTCAGTCAGCTGAGCTCAATTCACATCTTGTACTCACAAAGGTTCCCTAACCTGGCCGTTCCTTCAGCCTCAGGGGCCTCCTTCTCTCCTGGGTCCTTCCTGAGATCCTTGCCCTTAAGGGGCCAAAGAAGTGCCTGATCCACCCACTCAGGCCGTCTTCTCATGTCATTGGGGTTTTTTCATTTAAATGATTGAGTTTCGGTAGCAGATGCTGTGTATCTGATGTGATGCTCCCTCATTTGGAGTATGTAAAACTGGGAACACTTACCATGTGACCGTAACAGAAGTAAATATACCAGATGGGGCTTGGGTTTCACGGATCTGTTTTTATCCTGATTTACTGTTAGCTTACGTGCCCACCACAAGTTGAAGAAAGGTCCAAACCCTCTGTTTGTACTCCTCTGCTGTATCACTTGTAAAAACAAAGTTTAAAGTACTAGGTCATGAAATGATTCTGCGAGCCAGAACTTGTTCTAGTTATTCATGAAAATATGCAAGCAAATGCTTTTGGGGTGTTATGATTGTAAGTGTAACAAGATGGCGGAAACATACTCGATTAGTGGCTGGTACAAGCACTCCTCCCAGGGGGAGCTTGTCTTCAGTAGGAAACACCCTTCCTGCCTGGGGTAGAAGCTGGGTCTGCAGAGGCTGGAGTTTGGTTTGTCACACCACAGGGAGCTCCTGGGTGAATCTGGGGGCGGGGTGGGGGGAGGAGAAGAAAGGGAGAAAGAGACGAAGTGAGAGAGGCGATGTTGGGAGCTGTACCATGACTGGGGCCCCCTGAATCTCCAGAAAGTTAAAAAAAAAAATCACAAAACGTTTGGTGTGATTGCCTTTCTTGTGGAAACCTGAGGCGAGCTAGCACCTGTGTAGTCATGGAGAGCAGCAGCCCGGGGCTGCCCTGGAGGGACACGGCCAGCACGCACGCTCGGAGGGAGACTAAGGGATAGCCCAGGGAGCAGAAGCTGCAGCAATGCAGCATTGCAGCAGGCCTGAGTGCTCTCAAGTGAGCCGGGATGGTCAGTGAAGGGCACAGACGGAAAGAACAGATATAGGGAATCTCACGATTTGGAGGGCAGGCTTGAGGGAGAGAGTTCCAAGAAGGCAGCTTGTTTTCTCCAGGAGGGACATAGGAGCCAAATCCTTGCAGGAAAGAGAAAAATATGCTGATCGTCTGTTCCTAAATGGAACGCAGGCATTCCTGGAAACTGCATCATTAAGGGGACTGCTACAAAACAAAACCGATTTTCCCCCTAGGAAAATTATTATAACAGAATAGCATCTGGACCAAGGACTCAGCATTGCGTAAAACCATAAATACAACCGGCCACATGTCATCAAAGCAAAATAGGTATGCACTCAAATGATCACTTAAAACTGTACAATTATTCTTGAGTTCCATAAAACAGGCATAAATGTAATATACTCATAATTTTACAAGAGACTCCATCCAATATGCTATAAATGGTTGTAAAAGCTAGAGTAATAATTTTTTAAAAATATTTTATTTATTTATTTGACAGAGAGAGAGAGACAGTGAGAGAGGGAACACAAGCAGGGGGAGTGGGAGAGGGAGAAGCAGGCTTCCCACAGAGCAGGGAGCCCGATGCAGGGCTCCATCCCAGGACCCTGGGATCAGGACCTGAGCCGAAGGCAGACGCTTAAGAACTGAGCCACCCAGGCACCCCTAGAGTAATGAATTTAACATGAAATATGTTAGTTATAACAATTAGACAATTAGTAATATTTTCTTTGCCTTCTTAGCACTTAAATGTAGTTTTATGGGAGACGTATAACTCTTAAGGATTATCCAAGAAACTTTGAGTGAATGCTTTCTTTACTCTTGTAAAATGTGTCTGAATTAAGCAATGCTGCTGGAAGTCAGTCAGTTAATCAAAAGTTGCCTAAGGAACATGGCTGATGCTCACCACCTGTTATTCTTGCTGTTGTTGAGGGTGTTGATAATTCTGATACTGAATAGCATATTTACAAGAAAGAAGCAGAGAGGAAGATACAAGAGAAGTATCCTCTACTGTGTGATTGATCTGTAGATGATTACGTAGGTACTACCTCTTAGGAGGTAGAACATTCTGGAAGGTTATCAAGCAAAATTCATACTCTGGTGTAAATAATGTGGGCTTACTGGGAAGTAGTTGTTTAGGAGTATTTTATTAATCAGAATTTCGTTAGGCTGTTTATAATAGATACCTGTCTATAAGTAGGGGTTTATAGTTTCCAGTAATAAGAAGTAGAAGCAGCCCTGGGCTGATATAGCCGCTCGAGATAGTCATCAAGGACACAGTCTTTTGGAGCACCTGGCTAGCCCAGTCAGGAGAGCCCAAGACTCGTGATCTTGGTGGGGTTGTAAGTTTGAGTCCCACAGTGGGTGTAAAGATTACTTAAAAATCTTAAAAAAAAAAGAAAGAAAGAAAGAAAGGAAGGAAGGAAGGAAAGGAAAGGAAGGAAGGAAGAAAGAAAAAAGGACCAAGTCTTCCATACTGCCCTGCTCTGCATCCTCATGCCCAAACTCAAGATGGTTTTGCACCTCCAGGTGTCATGACCACATTTCAGGCAGGAAGAGGGGAAGGACCAAAAGCATGTACCACCCAAGTTTTTATAAGGAAATCAGTAGTCTTTTCAGAAGCCCCATCTAGTGGACTTCTGCTTATCTCTCAGTGACCACCATGAAACATGGCTAGCTACACAATGGAAGTTGAACACATTCCATCCATCCCAAATGAAACTAGTATTCTGTAGAAAAGAAGGGGAGAATGGATAGTCTATAAGCAGCTAGCGATGTTCTTCTGCAAGTTGACTTATTTTAGGGTAGTGATTCAGAGCTTTGTGGTGGCATACTCCATATTACAGGTGGTGTTCAAATGTCAAGGTCATTAACATTTTTTTCACCTAGATTGTCTGAGTTTAAACTGCCCTACTTCTTATAAATCCTGCCCACCTGTCCTCTCAAGGTTATTATCTATCATTTAAAAACACATAAATCTCAACTTTAGATGAAATGACTTGTCCAAGGACAAGTGGACTCAATATGAACATGAATTGTCTTCATCCAGCATTTCACATGTAGAAAGTTATCAACTGTGGATCTTGGAATCAGAGATAGAAGAGGCCCAAGAGATCACTGGGATAGCAAATAATGGGGCAGAAGACCAGGAACCATACCTGGTTTAACCAAGGTCTCATTACCAACAGAGAAAGGACTAAAGCCCAGCCCTTTTGGCTTCCAGTCCAGTATCCTTTCCACTCCTTTCTGAAATCTGCCTAGTAAATATGTGTCTAAACTTGGAGCTCGTTTCTTTTGCGGGGAAGGAGAGTCACAGAGGTTTCACTTGTTTTGCCACTATTTCAGATTCTTTCCTAAACTACTTCTTCTTTACAGGACCCCTCAGGACAAACCTGATGACAAGGTTTGTCACTTTATGGACTTAGACACATACATCATGGAATAAATTATATTTGCCAAAATGGTAGGACTGTATCACCAGGAGCCTGGTATGATCCAGTTTGTCTCTGACACTTGAGTTGATGCTGTGTGCAAGGCAATTTGCTTTGAGTATTCTCAGTATTTCAGTTCTTGAGGCTCACCATCTGGAGGCCAGAAAGACACGCTTCTTTGATGGCACGATTTTGTCTGGGAAGGTTTGGTGTGCACACCCAAGTGGCAGACAGTGAAAGGACCATGGAATCCACATGGTCCATCCTTTCCCCCAAGGCAGGTACCAAACCCCTGTGTCCCAGACTTAATTGCCATAAGGCATCTGTAGGAAGACCTGAATGACAAGGAACCACTATTATGTAGGCAGCTCTAAAATACCATAAAGTTCTTCCCTCTCTTAAGCTGAAATCCACTGTTTCTTAGCTTCCATTTATTGATCCTAGTTTGTACATCAGAGCTATATGGATGTTAACTCCATCCTCCATGGGACAAATATTTGTAGAAAGCCATCATGGTCCTGGTTTATCTTTTCCTCGGTTCCTTCTATTATTCTTCCTGGGGCATCTCTAGATCCTTTACCATCCTGATCACCACCCTCCAAAAAATCCAATTTATTAGGCTCCTTAAAACCAGGTACATTGAGAACTAGACACAATACCATAGATAAGATGTGAGGAGCAGATAATAGGGCCATTTCCTCCTTTATTTGGATACTCAACTAACGGGGCCATAAACTGCATTAACAACCTCATACTGTTGTTGTTCCATATTGAGCCTGTTGGCCAGTTGAAACTCTTACTCTTTTCCTGGAACATTATGTTGGGTCAGTTCTCCTCCTCTGGATTTTCCTGTCTACACGTGCCTTGGGTATACTACAGAAGCAATCGAATAAGTAAACATGTCACATTAATTTGTTTTGTGGTTGTCAAAGTAATAATTCAATCACAATGATGTACTACACTCATTGTGCACTTACCTAATCCAGGTAATTGACCAGGAGTATCTCCTTCAAGCCTTACAGTGACCCTCTTAAGACAGATATTACCCAGTTTTAGAGATGAGGAACAGGCTCATAGAGGTTGAAGCATCTGCTTACAATCACACACAAAAGAAATGGAGAATTCAGATCCAGATCCCTCAGAATTCAAAGCTTTTGCTCTGAGCTACAATTCCACTCTGCCTCTTTATCTAATCATGCAAAACACCAAACAAGCCATTAAATGAAGGCTCTTCCCAGATTTATAATAATTGAGAGCAGACAGACTTGGAGAAATGGGTTTGGGGTTCTGGTTTGGTTGATGTCTAAGATAAATATTCTGGGGCATAAAATCTCATAATCCTTTACCTTCTGAAGGGTAGAGAGAAAGTGATCTAGTGACTTACAGAGGTATCATTGAAAATGTCCATTTAATGAGTCTCTCTGGCAGCCGGCATTGCTGGGCTTATGATAGAGGCAGCTAAAAAGAATACTATGGAATGACACCCAAATATTTATTGAAATATTGGGAATCAAAATCCCATGCAAACATTAGGCTACAAATATTTCTGGTCAGAGCAGGCTTGAGGAAAATTGTTCAATAGTGACTGACATAAGGGGGAAAAGAGCTCTTTGATTGGTTTGTAAACTAATTTTTTTAATGCCCTGGTCGGCTAACAGCTGTTTTTCCTGCTGCGTCAGTTCTGCCCCGCAGCAACTCAGAACAAGAGTGGCTGCAAAAGAAAAGTGCCAATGTGAAAACATAATCAGAATAATGGCCAGCCCCCAGCAAGAAGACCTTGCCCAAATAGGACGAGGGCATTGGCTTTGGCTTTGTCTTCCAAGCTTGGTGTCTCCTCCACCTTCTAGGGAACAATCCTTTGAAACTGTATGTAACGATGACTTTGAGAGAGACTCCAGAAAATGAGAAACGTTCATTGTGTGGAACCAAATTTAGCTGGCTAAAACTAAAAACAAAATCTTGCTCTGGTTTCTGCCAAGGGGAAGGCGAAAAACAGGAATTAGATACAAGCAAGCAGTTAGTTTTTTCTTGTTTTGAAATTGTACTTTTTACTCTCAGAAATCCTTTCTTTGCTGTCGGTCAGTTCTGTGAAATGGCTGTCCCAGGACCTCTGCATATGAGGTTGTGCCCACCAAAGGACCTTTGCACATGTTGTCACCTCTATGTGGAAATCTTCACCCTCATTCCCACCCCATCATCCTGGCTGACTTCTGCTCATCTGTTATGTCTTGGCTGAAATGTTCTTTCCACAGGCCTTTCCAGACTACTCAAACTATCTTAGGTACTTTAGGTTTTATGTTCCTATACTCTGTAGATTTTCTTTTTAGTGTTTGTGACAAAATAATGGCCCCCTAAAGATGTCCACATCCTAGAACTTATAAATACCTTACATGGTAAAGGGAATTTGGAAGATATGATTAAGGATTTTGAGATGGGGATTATCTGGTGGGCGCAGTGTAGTTACAGGAATCCTTATAAATGAAAGAGAAAGGCAGGTATGTAAAGAAAATGTCCCATAGAATCCCCATTTGGGGAGATTTACAAAGGGGGCATTACATACTCTGGATAATGGTTTGATTTTTCTAAAGGATTTTAATATGTGTATTTCATTAAAATGAGGAGTGGAGGATCCCATAATCATTCAGTAATTAGCTTTTTTTTTTTTTTTTCCCCTTAGGCATGACCTGTTTTGTGACCTTCTCTCTAGGAGACAGATGAAAGTGTATTTCCATTTTTAGCATTCAGTTCCTAAACCTGAGCTGAAAACCTGAGAACTACATCTAGAGTAGCACAGGGTATTATCTGAGCTGCCCAACCCCCTGCTGGCACGATAGAAGTGAGGAGAGAAGTGAGGGGGCAGGGAGCATGGTAGTCTCTGGGCTCTGCAGGGCTGTGGGTCCGCGCTCCCGGAAGAAAATCCGGGAAGGGTTAGGGTGCGCTCTACTGCCATCTGCTGTCGCCCCTGGCTTCACGCACAGAGAGGTTTTCACGGTTTAAGACACAAAGAAATCCAGTGGAAAGTTACAGATTAAGACTGATCGCCTCCACTTTATATAATAAACATAGCTCTCAAAGTTCATTTGCTCCATGTCCTTAGCAGCAATTGGTATTTTAGGTTTTTTAACGTTAGCCATTTTGGTGGTTCCGGGGTGAGGGGTATCTCACTGATTTTATTTTGCATTCTCATGATGACTAAGGGGGAGCACTTTTTAAAAATATTAATTTTTATTAAATACGATAACGCATGCCCCTTTTGGCCTGTCCTGGGGTCAAATCTGCAACGTTGGTGCTGTTAGTGGCAAGTCTATCCAACTGAGATAACCAGCCACCCAAATTCACACTTGCCGTAGGTGCTTAATGATCCTTTGGAATTCCTTTTGAGAGATGCATACTGCAGTCTTTTGCCCATTTTACTACTGGGTTTGTCTGACTTTTCATTATTGATTTGATGAGTTCTTTATTCTGGTTGGAAGGGCTTTGTCAGATAACACGTTTCTAAATATTTTTTTTCCCTACTGTTTGCCTTTTCATTCCTACAATGGTATCTTTTGATGAACGGAGTTCATGTGAATCTCAAGTTTACATTTCCATTTAATGGAAATAGACATAAGTGTAAATTTAATGTAAATTGTAAAGTCCAACTTACTGATGTTTTCCTTTAAGGTTAGTGTTTTTTGGGTCTTAGGAAATCTTGGCCTACACCAAAGACATAAACATATTTTCCTGTGTTATCATCTAGAGGCTTTAGCGTTTTACCTTTCACCTTTAATTTATTTTTGGGTAAGTGTGACATAGGGATAAGGATTCTATTTTTTTTCTGTTGTGATATTCAGTTGACCATTGAAAAACCATGCTCTCCTCACTGTACTACATGTCACAGATCAAGTGACTGCAGATCTGTGGATCTGTTTCTAGACTTCATTCCCGTGGTCATTTGTTTATCCTGGGCAGATCCACGGCCATGGCCTTTTTTGTAATAATAATAATAATAGATGCAAAGTTATTTTTTTAAGCCCACAGACTGCTTTGTGTTGGGCAGTTTGTCACTGGTACTTCTGGCACTCCCAGCAATGTGACATTGTCTTACAGCCAGCCCCAGAGACTAATCTGGGTCTTTCTATCAGAATTAAATATTGATAAGACTTACTACTGCTACTTCTACTACAGTAACACTTGCATAGTACTAGCTATGTGCCAGGCATTCCTCAAAGCGCTGTATGCTCATTAACTCATTCAGTCTTCCCCAAACCTCTAAGCGGCAGGTACTATTACCCCCTTTTACAGAGGGGGAAATTTAGTCACAGAGAGGTAACTTGCTCTGTATCACTCAACTAGTAAGAGCCAGAAGTTGAATATGGTGAGTCTGGCTCTAGATTCTGTATTGTTAACCACTACCCTTTGCTGCCTGTCTTATAGGCAATGCATTTTTTTTTTCATGAACCATGATATGCAGCCAGGCAACAGAGAGCTGAAGCACCAGTCTCCTAGCCCATGAACCTACCAATTATTCCAGCGTGGTCTGACTGTGGAAGATCCCTTCTTGCCCCCTCTGTCCATTCACTCCCTCTTTGGGGTGCTAGTCAGCTGGTAGATTTCACTTGGTTAAACTTTATACACTGTGGCTTGATGTAAAAATCTTTAATGATGCAGCTCTTATTTTCCTTTTCAACCTCCTCTCCCACCAAAACCCCCAAATGTACTGTTCTGTGTTCTTTTATGTGATGGTCACCCAAAGAGACACAGGAGAGGCTCAGGAAAATGAAGCTTATTACACGCACAGGCCCTAGAAACAAGAGGCATGCCGCATCTGCAGGTCCCCATATCACATGGAGCCGCACGGGGAAGCACGGGTGTTGGTCAGGAGGCAGAACAGGAGCAAGGGGAGAGCTTAGGTCACAGCCTTTATCAGTTTCTGCATTCTGCAGGAAAGGCAAGGCAGGCCAAGGTAAACAGGATTGGCTAGCTTGAATAATTACAGGGGGCTCTAAGCTACAATGGGCTCTAAGGGGTGGTCCTTATTTGCCTGGTACCTGGTCCTGGGATGATTAAGGCAGAGGGATATTGCTTCCTGGGGTGCACTGGCCGGACAGAGGTATGGATCTGGATGGGTTAGTCTGCATGTCAAAAGCATGCTCCTGGCTACGCCTTTTGCTGAAATTCCAATCCCAGCAAAAATGTTTGTCTCTCTAGCCAGAAAAAAATTTTTTAAGATGTTAAAACATTACAGAAATTTTAAAAATATAAAGAATACATGTACTCCATATTCAAACTACCTATAGTGCCCAACTGCTATGTGCTTCATCTCAGAGTACAGACCGTTTCTTGCTTTGATTGCCCTCGTCTTGTTTATTTTTTCTAAGATTTTTCTTTATTTATTTGACAGAGAGAGAGACAGCAAGAGACGGAACACAAGCAGGGGGAGTGGGAGAGGGAGAAGCAGGCTTCCCGCAGAGCAGGGAGCCCGATGTGGGGCTCGATCCCAGGACCCTGGGACCATGACCTGAGCCGAAGGTGGACGTGTAATGACTGAGCCACCCAGGGACCCTGGCCTTGTCATGTTTAGATCAAATACCACTTTTCTCAGGTAGAAGTCCTAATGACCACAGATGCACAGTTAAGAGCTTTCCCATCACACCTTGGTGGCTGTAGCACTTGTCAGATCGCTGGAATTATTGGTTAATACATCGCTTCCTCTACCAATTCTAAGACCCTTCTGAGAGGCTGTGGAGTGGAAAGAGGTAGAAATATTGCTTGAATGACTAAATGCATGAGTAAATGAAACTCTCCCTTCCAAAGACAATATTCCACTCTCTCCCTTTTTTCCAATCTGTCCCACGAACCGTGTCTACAACGTGGTGTGATGACAGCCCCTTCTTGCCTCCTGTCACTGACGGCTGTGACATCTACCAGGGAGGGCCTCTTCCTGATGAGGCTGGGTGGCTGAAGTAGAAGTAAGGCTCAGAATTTTTGTTGGTCAGTTACTGAGATCAGTAATCTGGGTTTTAATAGTATGGAATTAATTTGTTATCAAGATAAAAAACATATTTGGAGGCAGATGTTTTAAACTAAAAATTATAAAAATTCTAGTGTCCATAGTTTACTCACTGCTATAAGTTTATCTTCATGAATTAACCCTTACAACAAATGGTAAACAAAGGGTATTATTTCCATTGTAGAGATGCAGACTAAAGCTCAAAGAGGTCAAATGACTTGTTTTAAGGTCCCAAAGCTAGTAAGTGACAGGGGCAAAATTCTAATTTGAATCCAGGGCTCCTGTTATTAAATCTGGAGCATTTTCCATTAAGCCACACAGCTCTTTGACTTACATTTATTTCCCCTCAGCTTTTGTCAATATTTGCAGACAAGAAAAAGGATACATATTTCGTATTTCATGCCAGCAAGCACTGAGTTAGTGGTCATTTTGAATGCTTCTCATTCTGGATAACCAGCAAAGCCTTCTCCAAAGGGGGTGTTAGGACAGCAGTGCCAGAGAAATAAGCAAATATAAACATCTTATAACACAGAGACTGATCTGCAGAATTATGTTAGGGGTCTATGCGTTTCTTTTTTTTTTGGAGGGGGTTGCCTGTGCATTTCTATGGGGGACACTAAACATAAAGCAGCTTATAAAGAACCTCTAGGTGAACCTAGAATTTGCTTCATTATGAAATGATGAGGAGACGTATCAAATGTTCTAGGTAATCAGTAAAATTGGGGGCATAAGACACCAAGTACAGTAAATTGGTGCTACAGAAACAGACGGAAGATTATGGATCTAATGGAAAATTAGGCACCTGATCATAGAATTTAAATTGTAGCAATGTGAACAAAGGAATCAACAGTGTATGAAAACCTGAACACATTTTTTATGTATCTAACCAAAATAAAAAGTAATATTGCATAAAACTAGTGTAGAATGATTTTTTTAAATGCCTTTTCTCTGTGTGAATTTATTAGGTGAGCCAACTGATCCTATTTTTTGAAATTGCCCTTTTCAAACATTCACACTAATATTAACTTCTCATGTGTGGAATGAGAATTGAATTTCTTTCATATGCTTCTGAGCAAGTGGTTTTAAAAATCCATACTATTAAAAAAAAAATCCATACTATTACATTTTTTCTCTTTGCAGCTTTTATAAAGGCATTCCTGTAGTTTGACCCTTCAGAAACTGTAGTTTCAAATACTTGACTTCTTAGCCCTACTTCTTTCTCCTCAGTCATCCTTAAGATTCAAAGAAATGTAAAAGATTCAACTTTGGCAAAGGCTGAGGACCCCAGCCACAATGGTGTTCTTCATTCCTAAATGTTATTTCATGAAATACACTTAACCAAACAGGAAACAGAGATAGATATCAAATGTTTTATTCCATATTTTCAATTCAGAAATATAAAAAATATTTACACAGCATTACCTTTAAGTACGTACACAGCGTTAACAGAAAAGGCAGTAAGAAATGACGGTTTGGGGTTAATGATCAATATACTCAAAATATTTTAAGATGCCTTTCAAGTACATGGTATATAATGAAAATCATATCATGGAAAATTATTAACTACATGGCTCAGAATTTACATTTTGGATCCTAATATTTTTCTCCTTATTTTAAAAAACATACAAGCCTACTTACTTATGAGGCCTGTTTGTTTTCAGTAAGTCACCTTGTCAATATAACATGATAAATTTACAGTTCATTATTTATGATCTTTAAACATAACTAAAGAGCAGAACTTTGGGAGTGCTCTTAAAATGTTGAGTAATTTAAAATGTATGAAAAACTATATTGGGGTAAATGTCATACATTATGGCTTTTTTTTTTTAATGTAAGTGATATTTAAGATATATACAAGCTTGATGGGAAGGACATATTGACCTAACAATATAGGTATACAAAGGAATGAATATAGACCATTTCATGAGATGCCTATTAATCCAATAGTAAATTAGTCCATTGCCAAACAGGCTGAGAAATTAAAATGAGGCAAGTCAAGCCAGCAGTATACAATTTCAAATTTCTAAGTACTTGAAAACATTTTCCAACATTTATTTACCATAACATATGTAAAAACTAGAAAGTACTAAACAGGAAACTAGGCTTGAACTTGGAATTAAATAATTTTGTCAATGTGAGAAAATGTAGGTAAATCCCAGTTTATAAAATAAATTATCTACAGAGACCAATGCTGGGGACTGTTTTATCATTAAAAAGTTCTGCTGACAGCAACACTTAGATTTCTTTTGCCCCATTGTCAGTGTATCTAATTTATGAGTTGGTGAATTAAATACCACCACAAATGGGAAAACAACATTTTTCATTATATCACATTATAAATTCACAAAGAAGTTATGTATCCACAAGTTATAAAAATAAATCTTTCTTTAGATTAGAAAACAAATAAAAATAGAAAAATTTGTATTAAAAGTTTTAAAAACTATGGCAAACTAACCCGAGAATTATGACTGTTTTTGCCACAACTATATTGTCTTTAGGTTATCTATTCAAAAAATTAAATCAAAAATCTTTGATCCACCAATGTTTTGGATGCCAAATTCTTCTGTCCTACTGTATTACGTATAAATCTAAAAATCTGGAAAAAATTAAAACAATTCAGAATGAAAAATGTAGAAAGAAAATTCAATATGCACATCAATTAAAAGATCTTAATTAAACTAGGCTAATTCTCTCAGCTATTTGCTTTCATTTGTCAGGCATCTGTATTCCACAGTGATACACAAAATTATTTCAAGAGTATTTATCATCTTTCATAATATCAAAGAAGTGCATATTCCTATTTACACTATATTTTGATGAATTAATAATATAAATCCTCTCATGTACATAGGAATACACTATCAAATATTTTGCAAGGCAACTTACCTCTAGCTCTAAAAGCTATGGAAACATCAAAAGAACTGTTAGGGATAGAATTTGTTTGTAATTTTAGATCTCTGTCAAAGACTGATAAATTATATACTACTAACTCATACACTTCCTTGACATAATGGGGGAATATTTGAGTGATATTAATCACAACATTTCCAGAACAAATTTGTCATTTTTTTTTAAAGATTTTATTTATTTATTTGTGAGAGAGAGAGCGAGCGCACAAGCAGGGGGAGTGGGAGAGGGAGAAGTAAGCTCCCTGCTGAGCGGGGAGCCTGATGCCGGACTCGATCCCAGGACCCTGGGATCATGACCTAACCCGAAGGCAGCTGCTTAACCAACTGAGCCACCCAGGCATCCCAAATTTGTCATTTTTTAAAATCTCCACTTCAGGCTCCATACCCATCCAGCAGTTGTTTTTTTATCCACACAGGTAGAAAATGTGTGACAGTTCTAATAAAGGGGCTTCTCTGTGGCTGAGTCCCGAGCTAGATCTTCCTGTTACATTAACATCTGGTACAGAGGTTGAAGGGAACTCTAATTACTGCTACTTTTTTTTTAATTTCAACTTTTTATTTAAGTTTTAGTTAGTTAACATATATGGTAAAATTGGTTTCAGGTTCTAATGACTGCTACTTCTGGCATCTAGGAGATCAGCAATTTAAATATCTTCTTACTGGATTCTTTTCACGTTTGCTCAAGCAACTTATGCCCTCCACAATACCCCAGTATTTCACTGACCCTGAAGGAGAGTGTAATTGGTTGAAATGTTTCTTCTTTTTCTGTGGGGATAATCATATTCTAAATCTTAACAAATTCCTAGTGAAAGCAGACATTGTTATTCTCTGCTATAAAATATCTACTTCCAAAGTATTTGTTTTATAAGAAATCCAGTAAAAATTTTTAAACTTACCTCCTGTTGTAGGTATGTAAGGAAGGCTGCTAGAACAAAATTTTGGCAAGCCAAATCCACAACACAGAAGAACAGCAGATCAAAAATAAGAAGAGTGGCTTCATTTCCATAATATAGAACACTGCTGAAAGAATACCCTTCGTCTGTTTTTTTAAAAAAAAAGCAATTTATAAGATATAAGTTAGAAACTTTAAAATAGAACTTCTGATAAATTTCAGTGATAAAATTTGGATATTTAAAAATAGCATAACAGAAACTACTACTTATAATACTTCATGGCTTTCAAAAAAATAAAGGGGATTAAAATTTGCTAATCTCAAAAGTTAGTCAAGGAACTCTGCTCATAAAAAGTAATTTTAACATTTGTACCAAGGGTTGGTAATTGCTAGTAGTGTAAGTATACAGTCAATACCTTTCAAATGCCAGGTAATGAATATCCCTTATTTGTTTATATAACTAAAGGCCAAAGAATCTTAGAAAGATTCTCTAAGATAAAGTTAAAAAACAAAACAAAACAAAACACATAGCCAGCAAGGACTGAATAGTGCATAGTGAGCTATAATTTGTTTCTTAGATAGTCCTCTAAGGTTTAGTTTCATATTTTGTTTTTGTTTCCCTTGCCTTAAGAGACATGTCTAGAAAAAATGTTGTTCTGTACAAATGTCTTTGCCTCTCTTCCCTTGACCCTCCTGCTTGACAAGAGCCACTTTTTTTAAGATGCAGTTCAAACTTTGCCATGTTGCCTCTTCTCGCTTGACTCTCTGGTTAAATTTTACACTCACTATTCTGTATCTAACCTGTGCCTACACAGACTTCCACCCCAGCATCACCCCACTCATATATACAAGATGCCCACTGGTCTGTGCTGTGTACCCCGGGATTGGCACAACACATGACACCCAACAATGCAAGAATAGGTGATATGCAGGCCACGACGTAGGTTACACCATTTCCATTCTTACCGATCCACATAAGAGATTATCAGCCACATTAAAAGTAACATATATACTACCTTTTTAATGATAAGAAACCAGGTTTAGGCACTATTCCTGTCACAGATATCGGCGATTTTTAACAATTTGGATAAAATGAAAAATTAAATGTTAAAGATTAATCAAAATGTTATTCTTCCTTAAGTGTTTTATTAGTTTTCCACTGACTGCACATTCGCATAAAATCTGAATTTTATGTTCACTCTCGCCCCTTTTATTTAACATAGTACTGGACATCCTAGCCACAGCAATCAGACAAGAGAAAGAAATAAAAGGTATCTAAATTGATAAGGAAGAAGTTAAATGGTCACTATTTGCAGATGACATGATACCACACATAGAAAACCCTAAAGACACCACCAAAAAACTACCAGATGTAATAAATGCATCCAGTAAAGTTGTAGGATACAAACTTAATACCCAGATATTAGTAGCATTTCTATACACTGATAACGAAGTAGCAGAAAGAGAAATTAGGAAAACAATTCCATTTACAATTGTACCCCAAATAATAAAATACCTAGGAATAAATAACCAAGGAAGTGAAAGACCTGTCCTCTGAAAACTATAAAACACTAATGAAAGAAAGTGAAGATGCCACACACAAATGGCAAGATATTTCATGCTCACGGATTGGAAGAATTAATGTTATTAAAATATTCATACTACCCAAAGTGATCTACAGATTTGATGTAATCCCTATCAAAACACTAACAGCATTTTTCACAGAACTGGAACAAATAATACTAAAATTTGTATGGCACCACAAACAGCCAAAGCAATCTTGAGAAAGAAAAAACAAAGCTGGAGGGATCACAGTTCCAGATTTTAATATATACTACAAAACTGCTATAACCAAAACAGTATGGTACTGGCACAAAAACAGACACATAGATCAACAGAACAGAATAGAGAATCTAGAAATAAACCTACACTTACATGGTCAATTAATCTATGACAAAGAAGGCAAGAATATACAATGAGGAAAAGACAATCTCTTCAATAAGTGGTGCTGGGAAAACTGGACAGCTACATGCAAAGAATGGAACTGGACCACTTTCTTACACCAAACACAAAAATAAACTCAAAATGTATCAAAGACCTAAATGTGAGACCTGAAATCATAAAACTCCTAGACAAACACAGTAATTTCTTTGATATCGGCCATAGCATCATTTTTTCTAGATATGACTCTTAAGGGAAACAAAAACAAAAATAAACTACTGGGACTATATCAAAATAAAAAGCTTTACACAGTGAAGGAAACCATCAACAAAACAAAAAGGCAACCTACTGAGTGGGAGAAGATATTTGCAAATGACATACCTGAAAAGGGGTTAATATCCAAAATGCATAAAGAACTTACACAACTCAACACCGAAAAACAAACAATCCCATTTAAAAATGGGCAGAGGACCTGAGAGACATTTTCCCCAAAAAGATATAATGATGGCCAACAGACACATGAAAAGATGCTCAACATCACTAATCATCAGGGAACTGCAAATCAAAACCACAATGAAAACCTTACACCTGTCTGAGTGGCTAAAATAAAAAAGACAAGAAATAACAAGTGTTTATGAGGATGTGGAGAAAAGGGAACCCTTGTGCATTGTTGATGGGAGTATAAATTGGTACAGCTACTGCGGAAAATAGTATGGAGGTTCCTCAAAAAATTAAAAATAGAAATACCATATGACGGAATAATTCCACTATTGGGCATTTACCCAAAGAAAACAGAAATACTAATTCAAAAAGATACATGCTCCCCTGCATTTATTACAGCATTATTTACAGTAGCCAAGATATCAAAGCAGCCCAAGTATCCATTCATAGATGAATGGATAAAGAAGAGCAATATATATATATTCTCTATCTCACACACACACACACACACACACACACACACACACACGATGGAATATTACTCAGCCATAAAAAGGGTGAGATCTTGCCATCTGCAATAACATGGATGGATCTTGAGGGTGTTATGCTAAGTGAAATAAGTCAGACAGAAAAAGACAAATACCATATGATTTCACTTACATGTGTAATAAAAAATCAAATGAATAAATAGACAAACAAAAAGCTGAATCAGACCTATAAATACAGAAAACTGATGGTTGGCAGAGGGGAGGGGGTGGGGGGGGAGGACAAATGGCTGAAGGGGAGTGTGAGATACAGGCTTCCAGTTATGGAATGAGTAAGTCACGGGAATAAAAGGTACAGCATAGGGAATGTAGTCAGTGGTATTGTAAAAGCATTTTATGATCAGATGGTAGCTATACTTGTGGTGAGCAGAGCATAACAGAGTTGTTGAATCACTATGTTGTATACCTGAAACTAATGTAACATCATCTGTCAATTATACTCAAATTAAAAATATCTGAATTTTATGTGTTTTACTATCTCTTCCATGTCTACCACTGATTTTGAAATTCAGTTTTTTTACTTTCTTGCAGAATAATTACCTTTTATATTTTTGTTTCCTGCTACATGACATAATAAAATGAAACACAGAAAACTATAATATCATGAAGTTAACTAAGTTCATTATGTTTCCTTTGTTTTTACATAAAATTATGTAATTAAAAGAAAATAACCATAAGTACTTTTTTTTTCAAATTTTGAAAATAGTAATCAAGTGCAGCAAAGGCATCTGAAGGATACCATTGTAAAAGATGCTTTTTTCCATTGGTTCCATGAATTCCATTCCAAGAATTCTTTCAAGAAGCAGTTTATCTTTTATAAAGTAGTCCATTTCCTTATGAACCTAATATAAAAAGATGAGTCATTTCAAAAATAGCAGTAAAATAAATGTTTCCCAATTAATGTAAAATCAGAAAGAGAGAAAATGAAAAATGAATAACAGATGAAGAAAATCTGTTCTTTAAAAAAGACTGATTTTACTGCAAGGGGCTTTATAACAAAATTTTCTTTAGAAATGTTAAATTTTTTATGAGGGAGAGAGAGAGAGAAAGCATGCACAAGCAGGGGGACTGGCAGGCAGAGGGAGAAGTAGACTCCCTGGCAAGGACCCCAATGCAGAACTCGATCCCAGGAACCCGGTATCATGAACTGAGCCGACTGAGCCACCCAGGCATCCCAAGAAATGTTTTATGTTTTAAATGTCTAGGGCTAGATATACTTAAAATTAATTTAAAACAAGCTTTTCAGGAATACAACCATAGCACAGCATATTTCTATAATAAATATAGTAATATTTTAGTAATTAGCTAACAAAATTCCAGTAGACATACTTGAGGGGAATCATTATGCTAATAGATACATAAAATGTATATGCTAATAGATACATAAAATGTCACTTTATTTTTATATAAATTGACTCTATCCTTAAGCCACAGTATTAATTTTGATAGGCAAAAAAAAAAAAGAAGGGCTCTAAGTCCACTACTTAGTTAACTAAAGAAATAATTGACATTACTGGTTAACTTTTTAAAAATTGTATTTTGCTTCTAGTTGAAATATAAATGCCGACATACATACATGATCGATGAAAGAGCCAAGAAATTTATTCATAGTATGATATGCTTTTATACTCTGCTCAAAAGTACTTGCTGATGAACTCAATAGTCTGGCAGGGCCATTTTTCTAATGTAAAAAAGAGGTAACAATAAATGCAACATGTCTTACGTTCTTGGTTTTTAAGTAACATGAAATATTGGCAAAATACCTGAATTGTACTTTATACAAACCCTTGTTAGTGTGTCATGAATTCTGTCATAGTGTTGTCTCATCTGGCTAGAAATTGCAATCTGAAAAGTTTGACCATCTGTGTTGGGTACCAAACCTCTCTGGCTACACAAATTTTCCTGAAAAGTTAAGAAAATTTAAATAAAGATCATGGAAATTTTGCCCATTTCAAAAAGAAAATATAACATTTTTCTTTTAGTTGGTATCACAAGATTCGGAAGCCAACTGAAATTTTAGTGAAACTATATCTGAGACAGAGATTCTGACATTATCCAAGGTTCCGACTCCCCTCTGGGTTTTACTAATTTCTATGGAGTCATATGCTGTTCAGTTCTCTATATTATCTCCTTTACCCGACTTTAAAAAAATCCATTCTAAATTCATTGTATATTGATATTCGTAGCTTTCTTTATGATTAATTTTATTGCTCTTTAATGCATGCCAGAAAGTCTAGTCTTAGATTAACTACTTTTATAATTATAGTCTTTTTTGTTTTCTAAAAACTTTTAGAACATTTCCTTAATTAAATGCAAAAAAAGGTAATGTGATACATGACCAAACAGTTAATGTCATGGACCAGATCTCCATTTCAGGTCTCCCTGATACAACCTGAATCCTGACAACCATAAACACGTAAAATTTTGCATTACCCCACCCCCTAGCTACTTCCCATCCATGCTTCAAGGTCAGCTCAAGTCCTCCCGCCTCCCTTCTTGTGCTTTATTTGCCTACTCCAGAGCTTAATATCTCTTTGTTTAAATTTAACCTGCAAACATAACACTTGGTTTTCTACAGACTGAAAGGAAGCCTACATGTAGTGAATTTCTCTATTAAAAAAATAATAAAAGCTTTCTTTTTTCCTGATTAAAAAAGCACATGCTATTGCAGAGAATTTATAAAATATGGAGAGGTACAAAAAAGAAAGAAAAGAAAAGAAAAATCACCTATGATCTCAACACCCAGAGATACAAGTATTTTAAGGTATTTTATTTCCAATCTTTTGTCCAGGCATATAGATACAGATGGCATAAAACTGGGATCACACTGATTTCTTTTTCACCTAACATTATATCCTAGCAATTCTATATGTCATTAACTATTCTATAAAACATGATTTTTATGTCTACCTAAGAATTTCACTGTGTATGAAAACCAACTGCTTTAATATTCTCTTTTTGCCCTTATAAATAACCCCTGTTATGAAGATCCCATATCTAATTAACTATTCACATTGCTAATTATTTCCTTGAGTTCAATTCACAGAATTAGTGAACTCTTAAAAAGCTCTTGGTATATATATTTCCAAATGCTTTCCAGAAGATTTGTAAAAATTTATCCTGAGACCAGTAGTTTTATGGGTGCCCATTTCACCATGTCCTTGGTACTATTAAGTATTAGCTTTTTAAAAAAAAAAAAACTTGGCTAATTTGAAGAGTGCAAAATTATTTTTTACATGTATTTATTATGAGCTATACATTGTTTACAGCTTCATTAGTCTCCCCTGTTTCTTATCTACATACTTAATAATTATTTTGTCTTTTTCCCATTGAGGTTTTAAGTGTCGGCTTAATGATTTGTATGGCTTTCAATACTGTTATCAGTATCTTTGTCATATTTGTTATGGGAATTTTAGTCAAATTCATGGTCTTTTACTTATATGATTGTTGGCTACATAAATGTTCTCCATTAATAAAGTAAAATCAATTAATATTCCCTTTATGATGCTTTCTATTCTTTATGCTTAAAAAGTCATCTCCCAGTCTCAAATATTCCTTTTTTACATTTAACTTTTCAAACCGGGTATAATTTCTAATAGTTAACCAACCAGTTCATGTATTAAATAAATCGTTTTTCACTGAGATGCCATTATCATATATTAAATTCTTACAAGTCACAGGTGTAGTCCTTTAGTCAATAAATCCTCTTGATTTTTCCTCTCAAGTATTTTATTTTTCTTTTTAAATTTTATTATGGAAGTTTTTTTTTTTTTTAAGATTTCATTTATTTATTTGACAGAGAGAGACACAGCAAGAGAGGGAACACAAGCAGGGGGAGTGGGAGAGGGAGAAGCAGGCTTCCTGCAGAACAAGGAGCCCGATGCGGGGCTCGATCCCAGGATCCTGGGATCATGACCTGAGCCGAAGGCAGACGCTTAATGAATGAGCCACCCAGGCGCCCGTATTATGGAAGTTTTCTAATGTACACAGTACAGGGAACAGTAAACCATCCATCACCCAATCCCAAATCTGTAAATACGTCTGTATGTATCTCTAACTAATAAGGTCTTAAAAAACAAAACAAAAACCCACCATGCCATTTTCACACCTAACAAAATTAATCATTCCTTAATATAATTTAATATTTAGTTCTTAAATTAAATCTCCCAGATTATTCCCAAGGATTTTTGTTTTTGTTTTTGTTTTTTTTTTTAAAGATTTTATTTATTTATTTGAGAGAGATAGAATGAGAGATAGAGAGCACAAGAGGGAAGAGGGTCAGAGGGAGAAGCAGACTCCCCGCCGAGCAGGGAGCCCGATGTGGGCCTTGATCCCGGGACTCCAGGATCATGACCTGAGCCGAAGGCAGTTGCTTAACCAACTGAGCCACCCAGGCGCCCCAAGGATTTTTGTTTTTAAATTTTTGGTTGATTCAGGATCCAAAGTCTACACATTGTACTTGATTGTTTTGTTTCTAAATCTCTCTTACTATCTAACAGTTCTTCCGACACCACCACCACCACCACCACCCACCCCTCCTCTACTTTACATGCCTTTGATTTGCTGGAGACACTGGGTCATCTGTCCTGTGAGACATCCTGCATTCTGGATACGGCTAATTGCTTCCTATGGCATTATGTCATTGATCCCTCTATCTCCTCTACTTCCTATAAATTGGTGGTTAGATCTAGAGATTTGATTACATCTAGGTTCCATTTTCTCAGGCAAGAATATTTCACAAGTGATGTTATGTACTTCCTACTGCATCATAACTGGAAGTGATTAATGTTGGTTTTCCTAATTTTTACTTGTAGTAAGACTGAGCCAGTGTGTTCAGATTATATCAACCTGATAACTCATTATAAAGCTCCCTGTCAACCTTCACTTAATTATTTTGGCATCCACTGATGATTGTACCTATATGCACTAATCCATTAGTCACTATAAAATGGTGATTTACTAAGTTAGAATTCCTTTTATTTTCTTTTGTAAGAAAGAACTTCCCCTCATGAATTATTTGGTTACTCTGAAATACAGTTCATATAGGAACTGTGGGATAAAATTTGATTCTTTCCCTTTGTCAACGTTCAGGGTAATGGGTTGGTATTCTAACTTTCAAAAGTAATCAATGAGGAACTTTTACAAATATTATTACAAATCCTAAATTAAGAAAAGAGAACCCATCTCTCAATTAAGAACTAAAAGATGTTAAATTCATTCATACCGCTTCTCTTTTAAGGTTCATATTCATTTCTTCCATATTTGTATCTGCATGCCCATGCACTGATCTACCATGAATGTAATATCCAAAGCATTTGTGGGATAAGAGAAACACTGATATCTACAAGAAGATAAAAAAGAAGCAATTAGCAACTCATATAGAAAACAATGAAAATTAAGTTTTTCTTAAAATTGCTTCCTTTCTCTCAACATAAAGAGGGTTGAATTCTTGGAAAATATATAAATAGGACAAAAGGATCGTGTTATTTTTAAAAAGACAGAAAAGAGATTGAAGATATTTTCTAAGAAAGGAAGAAACAGGATTGATATATGAAAATTTTTCAGGAACTCTGCTGAGTGAATTATTTGGTGGATAAGGAATTCATAATTAAGAAATTGCAAATGGAGAAGAAGAAACTAAGGCAGTAAACATTAACTTGTAGCTCATTATAACTATCTCTGGAATTAACAATCAGTGGGAAATTGGACTAAAAAATTCAATCACACCAAATCACTTTCAAAGCCTCTCTTAATGTACTCATGACCTTTAAAAAGGGAAAAATAACAGTTGCAAGATAAAGTCAGAAAGTACTTACATTGCTCATACAGCATAAATCCACAAACTGTCGAATTTTATCTTCTATAAATCTTTCATAAAAGACAGCAAAGAACATGATCTGAAACATTAAACCAAGTTCATGCTTATTAGCTTTTAAATTTTAATTTTCTTTTATAGCCACAATGTAGTATCTTAAGAAAAAAGAAAGTCCACCCAAGAACACAGTGGCCTCTAAATGGTTCCTATGGGATAAAATCCTACTTATCATTTCTGATTCCTCTGTCAAAGAAATAAGGTTTTGGAATTGTGTTAAGATTTATTGAAGGAGCCTATTTTGAATTTCAAAAACTTTTCTGTATCATTAAAACACAACAGGAGAAATGTGGGGGAAGAGAGGGGCTTTAAAAAATTTAGCATAAACCAATGTATTGACGGCCAGACATACGTCTGGTTCTGCAATCCTGCCCATCTCCTAAATTCCAAAGCCATTAGAAAACTTGCTGCTTTTCAAATTAATCTTCCCTGACAAGAGTAGCACATAAAAAGCGTATATCAAATATTCTATTTCAACTGCAGGTAATATATTAAATATTCAAATGGAATGGTTTTAAGTGCTTTCTTAGCTTTTATAATACTGGAAAGGGAAATTATTTTATAAATCAAAAGAGGAAAGTTTACATCTTAGACCTACTTAGATATATTTCAAAGAAAGATAACATTTCCTAACCATCCAGTTGAAAGGTGTCCCCCATTCATAACTCCCTCCCACCTCTCCTCCATTTACTCCCTATCTCATCTCCCTATTGATGCCCTTCACAGCACTTGCCACAATCTGTAGTTTGTTCTTGTTAAGCATATCCCTGAGCCCAGCACAGTGCCTAGAACACAAAATGGACTCAGATATGTGAATGAATAAATAAATGAATCTAGAGCAACTGATTACTGAACACACTTCCCTAACATTCTGTATACGTCTTGTTTTAAATCCCTTTAAAGGAACTTACAAAGTTTAAAAACTAAAGGATACCACTTAAAAGTTGAAGAAGCTGGGTTTAGGGAAATAAAAGGAGTAAATAAAGACTAACTATGAGAATCAAGACGACTTCTTTTAAATTTTATCTATTTATTTATTTATTTAGTTAGTTAGTTAGTTAGTTATACGAGAGAGAGAGCGCGCGCACGCACGCGTGCATGCACAACATACTACCAGAATGATAGCAGGGTGAGAAACAAAGAATGAGGTACAATGGGGGTGCCCGAGATGACTAGTTTCTGCCCCAACAATCCTTTCCCCTTTCTCCTTAGGGACAGACCCCTCCTTGGAGTGGGCACACGGCTGCCTGGCTGAAAGACACCAGTGCGGTGAGGTGTGGCATGTGCCTGAGTTCTGGCCAAGGAAATGCTGAACAGCACTTCTGAACTGTTCTCCCCGACTCCCTCCTTCAACTCCACCAGCCATCATGGACCACAAGGTGACCTGAGAGATGGGCGTCCTGAGTGGCGGAGCTTCTGAGTCCTGGCGGCAACATGCAGCCACCCTGCGCTGCACAGCTCCACTCTCCTTTCACATGGGAGGTAACGGTCATTTTAACTTCAGCCACTGCTATTTTGGGTTTTTTTGTTGTACTCAACCAAATATGAAAAACTTCAGATGCATTCCTTTAAATTCTCTACATCCAGATGAATCCAATATACTCAGAAAAACGTATACTGGTCTATCTTTAAAATGAATTATTTTCTATTATATTGATGATAAACATCAAACCCCATACTCTTTTGATCCTATCTCATTTCAAATTCTAATTTGTTTGGCTTTCTTTTCTGATTATTAAGCTATCCCTCACTGGATCTACCCTGTAGTTTCAAGTTTAAACAAGTCTCACCAATTTAAAATAAACATAAATTTTAAAAGTCTATTCTCAGGTTACAGAATGCCACCTGGAACCAATTCTGTAGGAATTTTTGGATTTAAATCCCAAACCATGTTTAAAAATAGGCCACGTTTAATTTGGCAGATATTTGTTTGCCAGGTTAGAGGTAGTTTAACCCGATCTTTCTAGAGATCCCATGTTCATTTGTTGACTTAAAAGTTAAAGGAATTTTTAATTAAACAGAAAGCCTTTTTCCATTCATGGGAGTGTCTGGAAGCAAGAGAAAGAAGTACAAATATTAGAGTTAAGTGCTTTAGGTGATGCTTCTTTTCTTCCTTTCATTCTTTTTTTCTTTTCTTTCTTTCTTTTTTTTTTTTAACATCTAAGAAAATAGGGAAATGAGCATAGAAAAGATCCTCTGTGGGGTGCCTGAGTGGCTCGGTCAGTTAAGGGTCTTACTCTTGACTTTGATTTTTGGCTCAGGTCATGATCTCAGGGTTGTAAGATTGAGCACCATGCAGGGCCCTGTGTCAGGCTCCATGCTGGGTGTGGAGCCTGCTTGGGATTCTCTCTCTCCCTCTCCCTCTGCCCCTCCCCCTGCTTGCCCTATGCATGCAAACACACACACTCTCTCTTTCTAAAATAAATAAATAAATAAATCTTAAAAAAATAAAAAGGAAATGATCCTCTGCTAGAATCATAGGACCTGAAGCTAAGAAGACTTTAGTTTCAGCTTTCTCATAAAATATTTCAACAAAAATTTCACAAGGAGTACCTGTAATCTGAGTGAGATTTAATGATATATAAATAAATGGAGACAATAAGTTGTTTTTCAAAAAAAAAAAAAAAGAAAATATTAAGGGTAGCTTAGCCTTCCCTATAGTTTATATAAACTAAGCCATGGAGTCCATCCTCTGACTAGAAAGCTGCAGGCTCTGAAAGACCCTTCTGAGCCCACTATTGATAAAAATGTGAACATTCTCACATTGATAAGAATCTAACATCAGGGTGCCTGGGTGGCTCAGTCCGGTTAAGTGTCTGCATTCGGCTCAGGTCATGATCCCAGGGTCCTGGGATCGAGTCCCGCATCAGGCTCCCTGCTCAGCAGGGAGTCTGCTTCTCCCTCTGCCTGACGCTCCCCCTGCTTGTGCTCTCTCTCTCTCTCTGTGTCAAATAAATAAATAAAATCTTAAAAAAAAAAAAAAAGAATCTGACATCAGATTGCCTGGGCTCAAATTCCAGTTCTGCCAATCTCTAAGTGCATGACTTTAGCAAACTATTTAGCATTTCTGTGCCCTAGTGTCCTCATCTATAAAATGAGGATGATAACAGAACCCATCTCCAAGGGCTACTATAAAGATTAAATTAATATGTGCAATGCAATTAATTATCACAGTGCCTGGATTATAACCCTAGGTAAGAATTAGCTATTATTGTTGTTCTTGCCATTACCTTCTTTCTGCTGTAGAAACCAGGATGTGGTCAATATTTGAAGATAATTAGTATGTAAACAGAGTTATAAATATAGAAAGGCAATGTTGCTGAAAAGTATAATCTGTTGTTACCTGTATAATTCCAATGACCAGCCAAAGAGCAGTAGACACCGCATATCTTAAAATGCGGCTATAAGGAGCTATGTAGCTAGCTGGGCTTCTGGAAAGACTAGAGGATGAGTCCATTAATGCTAAGTTCTTGAATCCCACAACCTGGAGTAAAAAGGCAAATTTAAACAGACATACATAAAGAAAATAGTTCTACTCTGAAAATGGGACACTCCTCCCTATTTCTTACCTTAAAAACTAAAATATTTATAAAAGTTTATACAAACAGTAGAAAATCTAGGTAAAAATAATTATCCAGTATTTTTAATTACAAAACAAAATAGTTCATTTGGAATTCTCTTCAATATGACTAAAGGCCAAATATAACCTTATTATTATATACACGGACAAAAGTCAAAAATTTGTCAAAAGAATAAAACTTTCTTCAGTAAACTACCAACGAACAACCAGCATTTCATGCGCTTTTAACATATGCCAGGCATTATGCAAAATACTTTTTTATACTCTTAAACAGTATTTTCCAAAATGTCTTTTAAGGAAGATACCTTCTTTGATAAAAGGAAGCCATGATTAAATAAGTGTGGTCATGCCTTCCACTCTCTTAGAATAAAGGCTCTGGGAATTTTTACAGTGAAGAAATTGACGTGACTTTATTGAATCCAATGTTTCCCAAATGTGCTTAACTAAAAAAATCCTTTTTCATATAACACCTTTTAAAGCTCTATAAAACATTCTTAACAAACAATACTGTAAGTGAATTTTTGAAAAATCATTCATATGCCTTGGATATACACATATTCTTCTTTTGGCTTTAAAAAAGGAAAGCAAGGGAAAGGAGGGAGAAAGGAAAAAAAAAAGGAAAATGGAAGGCAGACAGACCTAAGAGTTAATAATTCACATCTAACTTTATATAAGCAGCTAATTCCTAAGAAAAGTTATTACCCACATAAACGGTTTTCATAGTTTTCATAGTTCAGTCTCATTCAGTACATAACACTTCCTTTAATAATACCAGCCAGATCTGTGGGATACCTGTAAAGGTATCAGAAAAGCACGTAGCCACTCTCTGCGCATAGTTCAGCTATAGCTCCAGCTCTTGGCACTGAATACAGTCCAGAGTAAGCATTCAGTGATGATCTGTTGAATTGTTGTAGAATTCTAATTCTAATCAGAATGCAAATTAGAGAGGGAGGAAGTTTTTTCAAAATATAGATAACTAGGCTCACCTCAGAGCTACTGAACCAAACATAATCTCTAGTGGTGAGGCCAGGCATAGTAGTTTACAAGAGTTGCCCAGGGAATTGTGATACAAACCAGTAGGGTTTAAAAGCCATTCCTTAGCTACAGTAGTCAAACTGAAAGAGACAGAGTAGAACGGTAATTGCCAGGGGCTGAGAGTGGGGATGGGAAGCTGTTGTTTCGGTTGTGCAAGATGAAAAGAATTCTAGGGGTTGGTGGACAACAATGTGAATGTACCCAACAAGATTGAACTGCATACTTAAAAATGATTAAGATGGTAAATTTCATATTAGGTGTATTTTAACACAATTTTTAAAAGACACTCTTTGTATCGGCTTGATAACTTCAGAAAACTCTTCAGAAAACTTTAGAAAACTCTTCCATGAAAATGTAGCTGGAGTTATACGAAATTAATATTTACGAGGTACACAGAAGTTGCACACAATTAAAAAAGTTTATACCTCCAAAAAAAAGAGGACAGTAAGTATTTGAAAGAGTGGATTAATTTTTCTCACAGTCTGAATTTCATTCCATTCATTTGCTACAAAATATGTTCTCCATATGCTCACAGGAACCGTGGCACTCCGAACACCACCCTCACCTGGTCAGAGAGATAAAGTAAGTAAAAGAGTTTCATCTTTGTTCTGGAAAAAGCAGCAAAAGAATTTTGGTACAATGGTTATTTCAGTTACCTTCAACAGCTTTAAGAACCTTTCCTTTAGGTCGCTCCCAATCAATAAAGAATATATCTATGGTAATCTGGGATATAAGCTTATGCAAAAATTGCAGAGCCTGAAAAGGACAGAACACTTGAAAAGTATCCACATTAAGCCTGATTATGAATACAATGATTTTTTTTAAGAAACAAATATCCTGTAATCACAAGAATATACAATTTTCACAAATGACAAAGTTATCATATCATCAGGGGATCAGTAGAAGCTCATCAAATAACACGGAATCAACAAATTCACAAAATTTTCATACACATTAATTTGCCTTCCCTTCTCTTTCTTTAAAATAGGGATATGAAAAAAGTAAACATCCTACCTCTTCCTCATACAGGGGCCATGCCTAATTGACTCTCTTTCCCAAGGTTTCCAAAAGCATACTTTTATTTTCTAGACCATCTGATTTCTTTATAAGTAAAGGTATTTTTCAACTATAATTGGCTGTCTTAATTAAAGCTTTAAGAAGCCGAGGCACCTGGGTGGCTCAGTTGGTTAAGCGACTGCCTTCGGCTCAGGTCATGATCCTGGAGTCCCAGGATCGAGCCCCACATCGGGCTCCCTGCTCACCAGGGAGTCTGCTTCTCCCTCTGACCCTCCCCCCTCTCGTGTTCTCTCTCTCATTCTCTCTCTCTCTCTCTCAAATAAATAAATAAAATCTTTAAAAAAAAAAAAGGCTTTAAGAAGCCTTCACTATCTTTTTTTCTATTCCTGGTGTTGAGATACTTAATGTTTAAAATGTGTTGTTGAAACACATCTTTTTCATTTAACAGAAGTAATATGTTTAATCTAGGGTGTTCTTCCTAGTAGATGCATTATTCATCAAAGGATAAAAGTGTTAAGGATAGGATGATTTCTCTCTTCAAGGAGCTCACAGATCAGTGGGAAAAGCAGACACTGAATAATCACAGGACCATGGGATGAGATCTACCAGGGGCATGTTAAGAAGCTTCACATACATTGACAGAAAAATGAAATAGGGAAAGGGGATGCCATGAGAAGAGGAGGAAAGGAATATGGAGACAGAGAAAACAAATTCTAAGACAAATTCAGCATGTTATCCAGGGTGGTACCCTTTATTGCCCATTAAAGAGGTAAAATTCATGCCTAAAGACATTTTATCCCATTGTGAATGCATCTTCAGACTTTAAAAAAGAAAGTCATATGATGAATTATCACTTTACCAAATTAGCTATAACTTGTATTAATCCAAAAAATACTTATTATGGCTTTTTAGGAAAATTATTTAAGCTAGATTTTCAGAATGAACTACCTATTATATTTCCTTGGTAAAATAAAATAATTCATGCTTCCTTTTAAAATCAAACTAAATTTGGGGCGCCTGGGTGGCTCAGTCGTTAAGCGTCTGCCTTCGGCTCAGGTCATGACCCCGGGGTCCTGGGATCGAGCCCCGCGACAGGCTTCCTGCTCAGCCAGAAGCTGCTTCTCCCTCTGCCTGCCACTCCCCTGCTTGTACCACTCTCTCACTCTGACAAATCAATAAATAAAGCCTTTAAAAAATAAAAATAAAAATAAAATAAAGCTAAATTTTACACCAAAGATTTTGAAAACATTTTAATTTTAATGACTTACGAGTTTAAGAGCAGGTCTTTTAAATTCAGGAATCTGTCCTTTGAAACTTACCTTCAGAGCAAAAGCACATCCCACATAAGTAACAAGACGTTCTTCCTGAGCTGGCACTGGTAGCAAAACAGAGATAGATTTCTGTGCCTATGATAAAAATTACACTGTTAAATATGACCACACAAGGTTTTTAATAAGCACAATTTATAAACCAAAGATGCATAGAAAAGGAAAGTGGTGATACTCAATAAACAGCACATTCAAGAAATGGTGGTTTAGTACTTGCCTCAATACTCTTGGTCAGAAATACCCCCAAATAAAAACAGTTCCTTTATAAAGACAGCTTACCAGTTATTCAGGTATTAACATTTAGGTTAAATTCGGGAATTCACTTACTTTGAAGAAAATAAGCCAATAAAGACCTGTTCCCACAGTGATGATAAAGAAAACATTGGCCAGATCACCAGCGTAGTACACCAAGAATTTCATAACTGTCTGCAATTTAAAAAGAGAATTATAGTTGTTATAGACTCAATCTATTTACACTATCACTTTCAGTAACATAGTCTCTACCCAGTTTCTCAAGCTTGAAGCCTTATTTCATGTATCCATGGATCACCCAGTTATAAAGCCCAACTGTGGCCATCTCCTGGATTCCTTTGGATCTGTACCTTTCAGTCTATTCCCAAAAGCACCTGTCTCACCCAACACTTTTCACCTTTCACCGTCTAAGAAAGTTACATTGCTTCCTAATTCTTTCCTACTTTGGAGCCCTCCACCCCAATCAGTCCTTCACACTACCACCAGAGTTAGTTTTCTAAAATGTAAATTGGATTGTGTCACTCCGTTTCCTAAAAATGTAGTGACTCTTCACTGGAGTGTAAATTCCAGACCCACAGGGTCCTTCACAACCTAGATCAAAATGGACTTTTTAGCCTCACCTGCCAGTTCCAACCACTTACTCTCTGATTAACTTGCATTTCAATTATTTTGTGGAATGAAATGGGCATTGTTTATTGTTTCATCAAATATTCTTTTCTTCTTCTCTATGGCAAAATCTCATGAGCTCTGAGAATAGAGACCAGATCTGTCTTTGCTCACTATCACATCCGCCAGCAGCTGGTAGTGTTCTTGGCAATCAGAAAGTAGGTCCTCAGTGACTATTTTGTGGAATGTACAGATAACCCAACCCAGCCTAAAGTTCACTTCTCTGGAAAGCCTTTCTTTCTATTTCGAATAGTAAACCAAGCCCCCTCCTCTGATTCCTTGGCACACTGGCTTTGGTGTCAGGAAGATATTCTGGTACAAACAAGTTACTATGTTGCCTTTCTCATGTTCTTCATCAGCAAAATAGAAATAAATACCACCATTACTGAATTGTAAAAATTAAATGAGTAGAGAGGCACCTAGGTGGCTCAGTCAGTTAAGCGTCCAACTCTTGGTTTTGGCTCAAGTCATGATCTCATGTCATGAGACTGAGCCCCACATTAGGCTCCACACTCAGAGGGAGTCTGCTTGGAGATTCTCTGCCTCTGCTCCTCCCAGTGCATGTTCTCTCTCAAATAAATAAATACATCTTTTAAAAAATATATTTAAAAAATTAAATGAGTAGGAAGTTTATTTTACTTCTGCCACAATTTCATTCTGCATAAAATGGGAATGATAATAATTGTATCTGATTTCACAGAGCTATTGTGAGGATTAAATAAGTTATGTAAATAAAACTTAAAAAAATGCCTAGCATATATTCAATAAATGTTAGATAAAAATAAAAACAAAGATAAATTTACAAAAGATTATATGAGAAGTAAAACTATAAAGTTAATAGAATAAAACCTGGGAGGATATCTTTGTGATCTTGAGATTGGGAATGTTTTCCTAAAAAATATTCTAGAAGCATATGAAAAACTAATCAGATGTGACAATATCAAAATTTAGAGTCTCTGTTAAGCAAAGTAACACATAGATAAAAATAACAGATGGGTCATATTTGGAGGAGATATTTTAGCATCAAAAACCAAAAAGGGATTCATATTTAGAAAACACAAAAAAACTGCTTTAAATAAACCAGAGAAACTGGAAACCTAATAGAAAAATTTGCAAGGGATATAAACAGGCAGTTTACAGAAGGGGAAACCCAAATGATTAATAAAGTATATGAAAAGCAGAGAAATGAAAACAAAACCAACAGTGATGTACTACTTATACTGCCAGACTGGAAAAAAATGGGAAGGCTGGAAAAATATCAGGCGTTGGTGAGGATGTGTGGAAACTAGAACAGTGCTGCTGGTGGGAGTGTAGACTGGCATACAGCAACGTGGGAGGGGAATGAGGTGTGCATATACCTCTCCTAGTTATACACCCCAGAGAAACTTAAGGCAATTTTTAGTTGTTCTCCAGCTGTATCTTAAAAGGATACAAAGTAGTGAAAAGATGAAAAAAAACTCCTGACATCATACCTGTAAATCAATCATGGGACTCCCAATGCGTCTCTTCCACCCTGCTGTCTTCAGAAGAGATGATAAAACAGCCAGCCCACCCAAAACACCCAAAGCAATCTAAAAAAAAGAACATTTTGGAATATATGTAATTTCCCCCATCAGTGTTCAAATATGCAAATAGAGTATAAAGATGTGCTCAAAAAATGGTGGAGGGTGTGTTGTGTTGCAAGGACATAGGGACCAAGTTGAAGGAACTCCCAATGGCTAACTCTAGGACAATTTGAGCAAGAAGACAGATAGTAATGAATTATAATCACGAGAATAAAATAAATATATCCAGGAGTCCATACTGATTTAAAGAAATAATTGAATAAATAAATCTATGTGGGCAAAGGGACAACTCCTTATAGAATTCCATTTAACAAATATAGAAGAAATGACGGAAATAGAAAAATCATTATGAGGCAGATGTTACAATAATACTTTTTATAGACAAGAATCATCACTGGATGCTAAAATTAGAGACCAAAAGGATAATGAGAAGCAGAATATTTGCATCCTCTCAAAGTATCTCCCCACAAGATACTTAATTACAAATGGAAAAATACAGTGGGGAACTCCACGGACACCACCTTAGACATATGATCCGAGTTAATATCATTAGTATTAAGACATCCTGACACCATGTGCCTTCTGATATGATGCACAGAGAAGGGCACAACATCATATCGATGGTATCTGTGTCAAAACTACATGAACTTGATTTCATTATGGGAAAATATCAGATAAACCCAACTGAAGGCCAAAATAATTGACCGGCACTCTTCAAAAGTGTAGGATGGGGTTCTGAAAGAAAGAGAAAGACTGAGGAACCGTCACAGATTAAAGGAGACTAAGGAGACGTGACCACTAAAAGCAATATGTGACCCTGGGTTGGGTCCTAAAACAGAAAAAGGATAGTGAAAGAACTTGGGAAATTCAGAGTATGTAGATCAGTTAATAGGATTACATCAGTATTATTTTCCTTATTGTGAACATTGCACTATGGTTATGTAAGATGTTAACATAAAGGGAGGCTGGGTGAAGGATACATGGCAGAACTATTTTGACAATTCCCTTGTATATCTAAACATTTTTTAATTAAGAAACATACTGTAAATATTTTAACAAGTTAAATAAACTTACATCTGTCTGAACTTGTGCTTCTCCTTGATTCATTTCATATTTGACTGAGAAAGAAACCTGGTATTTAAAAGAAAGCAAATTAGCCATACTAAAATTATATAACACAAAGCTACTTTTACTATAAAGATGTATTTGCATATAAATGCCATATTTTTAATTTATTAATATTACTAGAGTTGACCCTTACTTATACATAAATGGAAATACTTTGAGGAATTATTCATGATGCTTTGAATATCCCTTTTGAACATACATAGAAGAAAGACAGGTTCATTAGGAACTCATTTAGGTTCATTAACAGCAGTCAAGCTAATATTTCATTTTCTGATAGGTTTTTATAACTGAGGAATGTGACTAATCTTGCGTATCAAGAATTTAGCAACTGGCTCAACAATCACACCTTAAGAAGGCAGAGTATTCAAAGGGCTGAGCAAGAATCTTAGGGATAGCACTATATGAAGAGACGAGAAAGAACCAGTAAAGGATAGAGAAACAGGACTGTGAGAGGTAGGAGAGGCTAGATACCAAAGTCTTACCAAGCTCACAGAACAGAAGTTCAAGAAGAAGGCTCAAAATATGATGTCAAATGTTGTATGAATGTCAAGTCATAAAGAAATAAAGCTAATGTTTATGGAATTCATTGCTGACATTCAAGAAAAAGGTTTTCAAAGAAGAAAAATGACTAGAGCCAGACTGCAAATGATGAAAGAGTAAACGGTTGGGAAATCAAGGAAAGATACACAATATCAAGTTAAAAAGCTGACAGAATTAAGCAAAGATGTTATTGGCTGGTTGTTTTACTTTGTTTTTAAGATAGGACAACTTGATGGCTGTTTTAAGCAAAGGAAAGGGACCAGCAGAGGAGCTGGCTGAAAAAGGGATTAGGGATGAAACAGGATACTGGAGAAAGTACTGCAAATAAGCACAGGTAGAAGATTAATTTAAGAAAAGAAGAAGGGCCCTTTGTTCTTAAAAATCAGAACAAGAGACAGGAAGGATAATGAAACAGAGATTCTGAAGTATTAAAGAGGAAATCTGAGGGAATTCATCGGAGGGGAAATCTGAGGGATGGTCTTGATCTGCTCAGAAGATACGAGGGAAAGTTATTCGCTGTTGGTGAGAGAGCAGAGATGTAGGTGAATGCTTAACTGATGTAGAATTGTTACAACAACTGTCATAAAAAATTAAGAAATGATGAAAGAACTGTACATTCTACACTTAGAATGAATCTGAGGTGGATTTCACCAGTATAGTTTCATGATTCTCTCAATTCCTTTTCTATTTTCTAATTTATCAAGACCACCCTTGGAATATTTAAACAACAACAAAAATAGTTAAAGAAAAGACCCAGAAGTGTTTTATCTTAAAATAAATATACTCTTGGTTACCCAGGAAATTTTAAACCAGCCAGTCTTTTGTTACTAAGCCTGTTTCTGGATTTTCCTCTCCTCCTATTACGGTGCATACAAGCTCAGGCAATGGAAACTAATTTTAACATCCAGTTACATCATACAAATGAGGATGTAACATCTTTTAGAGAGAAGTTATCCTAGGTGCCTACCTTTCGCTTCATGAAAGCCTGAATCCAGCAGCAGCTGAGTACAAGCACAGGCACAACAGAGAAGCCCAAAGTACTGGCTAGAGGAACTACAACATTAACATTTAGGAAAGTAAAATAGTGAATTCAAAGCTGTTAGTGAGGTTTGGAGGTAGGGAATGCTTAAACATCTCTCCCGTTTCCAGAGAGGGAAGGGAATATCCATTTAATCTCCCTGAGGAAAAAGTACAGAAGGATTGCCTCTGGTTTTGATCTCTATCCCTCTGTCATGAACCCCTCCTCAAAGCACAGAGGCTTTATCTGACTGGTGAGGTTGGGAGAAGGAACTCAGCCTTTTCCAGGCTCATTCCCTTTGGTGTAGTCCCTCTTCAGGGTGTACGAGGTCTCCCCTCCATACGGACCTCCCAGGCAAGGAGGCCTTTAGTTCTGCACTTAACTTTGAGTAGAAGAAGTAGTAGGATGCTTACGTGGCTACAGGTCCAAACTGTATTCTCTACTTCACTTTAGCATTACTAGTTATAAACTACTGATAATTTGAATCTCTTTCTACTTGTTGAAGTCTATTTCCATCAAGTGAGCAAGCCTGGTGAGAAGAGACCACTCGTGCCTGCTGAAAGTTTGAGTTTCTGGTTTAATTAGCCAAGAAAACAAAATCTCAGTGCAAGCAAGTTGGCCAAAGAGGACAGAAGCAGACACTACATATCTCAGCATACCCCAGGATCTCGAACAGGGATGCCTGACTGCTGCTGATGGTGTCTAGAAAAAAACTTAATTCTTGTTTTTTTACCTGAAGGATCCACAGGAACGCACCTTTATCATTATTAGTAAAAAGTAATTAAGACTTGACTATATTAAGTGCAGTGTTTATTTAAAACTTGAAAAAGGACAAATAGCCTTTGACCATAATGTAAACTGCATCAGTATCACATTAACACATATAGAGGCACTGACTGGCACGGGACTCACCTTCACAGACTGGCTGCTGGGATCTGTGACATCAATGTCACTGTACGCAATGGTAATTAAAGGAGGGTAAATGTTTCCATTTTTTGTGTTGGGTACAAGGTGAATGCTGTTTATGAGAAAATACATTTATAGTTATAAATACATCTAAGTCCTTAAACATACAGTTAACTTCCTGTTTTGTTTTGTTTTTTTTAATATGGATAGTCTTGGCGATCTCAAAACCAACCAGTGAATAAGGACTTGGGAAGGTCAAACATAAACTAACGGTACCAACATAAGCTATCTTAGTAGTCAAAACTTAATATTAAAATATACCATCTGAGACAAATTAGAAACCCTTCCTGATCTAGGTCTTATGAAGTTTACAAATGAAATCACTGAAGTACTGTGAACCATCTCTGAGGAATAGTCAAGGGTGAAATGTTAAACAAAGCCTAGAAAAAGGCAGATAACATCCTGATTTTCAAAAGAGAAAGATGAATTCTTAACAAAATAATGTGTGTCATATCTAGTACTATTTATGGCACATAGTGGAGTGTATTTTGCTGAATTCAAGGCATGGGTATAATTTGTAAATCAAAAAGGAAAGTGCCAAACACTAGTGGCTAGCATGTTTTCACCACGATCAAGTCAGACCTGACTAGGTCCAATTTCATTTTTACTAGTGATACATTAGTAAATTGAGGGAATGCTAAAAACAGTACATCTGGACTTCAGCAAGATATATAATAAAGCTTCTGTACTGCTTATACCTCATAAGACTAATATGAAAATCAGAATGAAATAACAATGAAAAAAAGATATATTGAAGTGTTTCAAAATGCCAGACTCATGTAAGATGATGGTGTTTATTTTCGCCAGTGTTCAAGGTACACATCAAAAAATATTGGAGTGGGAAAGTCAATGATGATCTAGAGGGAACAATCTCACACTGAAAACAGAAATAAGAGCTGCATGGCACTACCCAAAGGTAGGGTCATCCTTAAGATTTCCTAAGAAGATGGAGGTGTTGATACTTAATCTGGGCCAACCTAGACCACTAAGGAGGTGAAAACACACAGGAGGCCTACCCACTGCAAACATTGGGTGGGCTCTTTCTAACATTCCCATTTCAGCCCACTGCTATTCAATTTCCCTCCACCTCTCAACCCATTCTAATTCAGCAGGGCCAGAGTGTGAATTCTGACAAAACTCCTCAGGTCCTTCTGATATAATTCTTCCCTTGGAGCTCCTCACTGCTACTGGTGTATACCAATCTACACAGATATCTAAAAAACCTTACGCATTGTTCCAATTCAGTTGTCCTTATTGTTTTCCTCAGATAATTACTAGTAAACACTTTCATTATAACATTTTCCCGTACACTCCAAGCTTAATTTAGTACAACAGATGTTCACCTCAGTGAGATCTGGGTAGCAATTCGAATTAATCTTGGTTGACTTCCTAAGTCATTTTCTCGTCCACTTAGTGCATCCACTAAGAAAATGCGCCGAGTCAGAAGCCACTTGCTTGAGCTACTGTCTTTTATCATAAAAAGGAAGAAAAAAAGATAGCATTAAAAAAATACCTTCAAATTGTTCAAGATGGCTCTCGAGAATTTTACTGAATAAATTTAAAACACAAAATTAGTACATTCTGTTTCAGATAAGATGGCTGCACAGCTATCGCAGTTAGAAATTCCTGGTAAGAGCTTTCCCTACCTCACTTGAATATCTTTGATTGTTTGGAAGATATTTTCCCTGCAAATTACCTAATAAGAAAAATTTTCTGATACGAAAACAACATAAATAAATTTATCCGAAAAGCAGCTTGAGAAAGCTTGAAGAAGCACAGCCCCAATTTACAGTTCTACTAATTTTTCTCAGCTTACACTTAAGCGATAATATTAATTTCTTAACAATAAGCCTGACACGTTTGGTAAAAATGTCTAAATATACCATTAATCTTATTGTTTTACTTTTTGGCAGACTACATAAAACCATATCATAAGAGAAAATCCATGCCCTTTTTTATAACCCATGGCTTACTAAATTATCATGTTGGTTGACTTATTTATTGGCTTTTAGCTCGAGAAAGAGTGTACAGATGTCTTACCTTGGTTCACAAATATTTTATTGTATTGAAGATTTAGGTTTAACACAGGCACAGCCCAAATATATTGGTGTTGATTTTCATCAGTATATTCAAGGTACACATCATAAAATATAGGAGAGGGAAAGTCAGTTAAGATCTTGGAGAGAGGAATCTCACACTGGAAAAATAAAAAAATAAAAGCACTGAAAATTAGAAAGCATATTTAGTATCTTTTAAAGTATTTTTTAATTTTGTAAAATAAAATATCTTTAAACTATCTTGTTTATATACATTTCCATGTACCTTCCAAAACATGAATACTATAAACATGATTCTTTTTAAGGGCTGTAAAAACTAAGAGTAAAGAACTGCCTGGTTCTTGTCCTACAACACAGCTGGAGAGGGTATGCCTTCATTCTTAACGTTAAGTGTACATCAGTGACAAAGTTTAAAAACTACTGTCCTATGGGATGAGGTCTTAAATTCTTCTGATATACAATGATGTCTATGATTTGGCTTCCCTTAAGAGAGTCGGGCTTATCTCCCACTGCTCTCTACCAGTCTATGGTCCATTCATACTTGCAGTTCCTAAATACACTATGCTATTCTGTCTCTTTGACATCGCAAACGTTCCTGCCTGACACTCTCTTCCCCACTGTGTTTCCCTGGTAAACTCATATTCGTTCTATAAGCCCAAATGTCACTCATTCCAAGAAGCCTTTTAGTACTTCTCCAGGAATTGCTGATGACTCCTCCTTTGTATCAGTATGGCACCTTGTAGACACAACATTCCACATTCTTTGCAATTCTTTGTCTATATAGCTGTTTTCTCTATTAGGCTGTGAACTACTTCAGAGGCAGCCAGGTTCAATGGAAAAACCAGGAATTTTAAGCCTAATAGAATACTGGTTCCACAATTTACCTGATGCAAGACCTTAAGTTCATTACCTAATCTCACTAAGCACCATTTCCTCATCTATGAAGCACAGATAATGATATGTTTCTCACAGTTATTTCACAGATCAAATGAGATAACAAGGATAAAATGCTGAGCATCCAGCAGCAGGCATTTAACCAGGGTTGGTTCTCCTGTCTCATGGTAAACACATAATAACATTTCTTTTTTCTTTTTTAAATAACATATAAGTCATTTATGATAATAAAAGTGAATTCATATTCATGATAGAGGATTTGGAAAATATAAAAAAATAAATAAATCACTTGTAATCCCATCATCCAGAGATAACCACTGTTAAAAATGTTTATTATCTTCCAATCTGGTTTCCATGATGACATTTTTCATTGCAGTTCTAACAAAACTGAAATCACAGTTTTGTTTTATGGTGTATGTATATGCATTTTATCAAGAAGTATTTTTGTAGACAAGTGAATGTCTTTCAAAAGTGTAATGGCTCATAATATTACTCTGTACATTCCATAATTCAGAAATGGGTTTCTAAAGGAAGGAAGGTCAGGGAGGGAAGAAGGGAGAAAAAGTATGGAAGGAAAGAAAAAGAAGCATTTTTACTTGTTAACTGGGGGGGGGGTGGGTAGAGGGAAGAGGAAGTAACATTTTTATTAGTCACTAAAAATAATATTTTCACTTTATTCTAAAATGCTCAGGAATAGGGTGCCTGGGTGGCTCAGTCGGTTAAGCGTCTGCCTTCAGCTCAGGTCATGGTCCCAGGATCCTGGGATCAAGTCCCAAGTTGGGCTCCTTGCTCAGTGGAGAGTCTGTTTCACCCTCTACTCCTTCCCCCTACTTGTGATCTCTCTCTCTCTCACGTGCTCTCTCTCAAATAAATAAAATCTTAAAAAATAAAATGCTCAGAAATAAATATTATTTTTTTAAAACCTATATGCTAGAAGTAAATAAATAAGAATTATGACAATCTTACATTATATTATAAACTCTATAGATAAGAAGGTAAGATTTTTCTGCACCCCAATAAGAAAAAATTATATCAGTGAAATTATTCATTACTACTAAAAACGTTTTGGGGCGCCTGGGTGGCTCAGTTGTTAAGCATCTGCCTTCGGCTCAGGTCATGATCCCAGGGTTCTGGGATCGAGCCCCACATCGGGCTCCCTGCTCAGCAGGAAGCCTGCTTCTCCCTCTCCCACTCCCCCTGCTTGTGTTCCTGCTCTCACTATCTCTCTCTGTCAAATAAATAAATAAAATCTTTAAAAAAAAAAGTTTTGAAAATTCAAAGATCATTCCAATTATTATCGATGTGAAAAATGAAGCTAAAAAATATAGGCTAGTATAGTTGAAACTTACATTTTGTTGATAGGTTGTTCCAAAAGAATAAGCAGCATTCAGTCTTGTCTCTGTGTCTGGACAGAGCTATAGCAAAAGAATACAACTGATAAATATTTCAGAATAATGTTGCTTTAGATAATACTACTTAAAGTAGTTTTAAGAAATTCCCATTTAAAGCACAAGAAAAAAATCAACTGTAGCATGCAAGTGATGTTCTAATCCAGTAAATATTTAATCTTTTCCTCATTTTTGCCTGAGGCAAAAACAAGGCACATTCGTAATTCTTTAGCTAGAAGTATGCTCACCTGTAAAATACCTCCTTCTAAAGTTTGCCACTTGAGAAAATTTCCTCTTACATCATAGGAAGCAGCAACAAACTTCAGTTTTCTATTCTGATTAAATAAAAACAAGAATAAAATAATGTCACGTACTTTAGAAGCAATGTAGTATTCTATAAAGAAACATTCATTGTTGACTGATCCATTCTTTTCCCAAAAATCAAATATTCAACTATCTTTACTTTGAAGCAAAATTAATCTAAGTATCTTTATGATTAAACACACCTAAAATAAATGAACTGTTTTTTTGCATTAAAACTATTATTCCAGAATTGAAAGGCAATGCTAGTGACAGATAACCTCCTTTCAAACCTGTTAAGAATGTGTGTGTGTGTGTGTGTGTGTGTGTGTGTGTGTGTCTATGTGATGTGCAGAAGAGTTGGGGAGTTAGTAGGGGGAGAATAATCTATTTCATCATTCCAGAAGGTCAAAAAGCTGAAGGTAAAAATTTGGATCTGTGAAGTGCTAAGGAAATGGCATAGGGTCCCTATCAGTCTTTGGAAGCACTTCTTAAAAATGCAGAGATATGGAAGGACTGAGTCTGTCTGGCATTTGGTGACATAAACTACCTTCCCAGTCCCACAAGTGCTACTTGCCACCACAACCACATAATCCAGAGGTATCCATAGACTCAGGTAAGACTGCTGAATGCTTTATTGTTTGATTCCTATAAGCAGCTGATATTTAAGTTTAGTTGAGTAATCAAATTTTTAGAAACAATCTAAAGAATCAAGAATTATGACTAACAACATTCTTATTACCTTTTAAAATTGTAAACTGAAATACAGTTGTTTTTTGATAATCTAGTGATTTATACCTGGTTTTCCCCTTTAAAACTGAAATTTGTAGGAAGAGGTGTGGTACTGAGTACTTGAGGTCCTAATCCTAGCTGGTCTCCATAGAACAGCCATGGAAGATTCTGTCTCCTGTAAACAATTACAGTTGTTTTAGTAATGGGGTACCAATATTAATATTTGTGACAGTAACTCACTGAATTTGGTTAAAATGACAGTTTATCAATCAGGATATCTTTACCAAAATGAAATAGAATGAACAGTGCGCAGTCCAGCAGTATTTTCAAAGATGAACTGAAACAGTCGGCATGCATCAAAAGTGGTAGAGTCATAAGAATTCATGTTCATCACACACATATTTCCAAGAGCTTGGCAAGATGTTAGATTGGCATACACCTACGAGAGAACAATGGCAAAGAAATGTAACATGGACTTTAATAACTTTAATAACTATATTTGAAAGAAAACTAATTTGTTGAGTTTGCCTCTCAAACTTCTCAGTTTTCCCAATCAGGAAGAGGTAACTCCATTTTTATAGTTACTCAAATCAAACATTGCACTGATCTTTCTTTCCCTTCCCATACCCAACTCCTCAGTAAATCCTGTTGGCTCAATCTTCACCGTATATTCAGAAACTGAACCTCTTTCATTTCCATGCTACCACTCTTGGCTATGGGTACACCATCTCTCACTCGGATTGCTGTAATACTCTGCTGACTGGTCTCCCTGCTTCTGCCAAATCTCCTCTCCATGCTACTGATCCTTTCAAAACCTGAAGTTCAATCATATTTTCCTTTGCACAAAATCCTTCTATCTCCCTTGCAGTAAACTCTAGGTCCTTGCCATAGCGACCCCTTTGTCCCCAAATCTCTCTCTCCACTTTCCCTTACTTACTCTGCTCTGGCCGCTCTAGCCTCCTTCCTGTTACTCAAGCATGAACATACCAGAGAACTCCTGTTTTGGAACCTCTGCACTTCCTGTGGTCTCTGCTTAGAACACTCTCTCCCTGGATTATTTACATGGTTTACTCTCAACTTCCTTCAGGGCTTTGTTCAAATATCACCGACAGAGATACCTATCCTGACCACCCTACATGAAATAGTACCCCTTCCACTCTCTATGCTCTTTATCCTGGTTTATTTGTCTTCACAGCACTTAGAACCACCTGCATTTACTTAGAATATAATTCCATGAGGGATTTTTTTCCTGTGTTTTTCTGAAATATATAACCTGATTTGAGAACAGGGCCTGGCACACAGTAGGTCATTAATAAAATTTACGAAATGACAGTATGAATCACTTTCCCTTAACACTCAATTCCAGCTGAACAAGCTTGAAGACATTCAATTTTGTGTATTTTCTTTCCACTAGAAGTGGCTTATTCTTCTTATAGAATATGACTAAGGAGACATATCTACTTAGAAGACTTTTATTATCTGGGGAAAAAATGGTGGCACAATTCTTCAAAATGAAATAAAATTACTTTTAAAAAATTCAAACTTACCCAACAAGCAGCTGCTGATGACTGCAAATACTTTACAAACCATTCTGAAGTGAAAGACATGCCCTATTCACAAAAAAGATAAGTTTTAGTTTCAAGTTCAAACGAAGATTCCTTACCTACATTGCTAGGAAAACATTAATATGCATATTTTCCAATGGGAAATGGCTACTATTACTTTCTCAATGTTATCAGAAAATAGTTTAAATGGGAATATAAGAATTAATTCTAACCAAACTCAGTTATTACAAATCAGGACTTTACTGCAAAATCATGTCACTTAGGCAAAAGATATAAGGAAACAAAGTATGTCTCTATAATCCGAAAAAACTATTATGCCCATTTTAGTAATATAAAAAACAAAGAACAAAATGGCAAAAAATAAAAGAAAACCTGGATACTGATTTAGTATTTCATGGTTAACATTTGCTGATTTAGGATTATTATACTGTATTAAATTGGCAAGTCATAAAAGAGAAATATTTATGAATGCTTTCTAAGCAATAGGAAATTGGGGATATAGAGAGTAACATTTAAAATCTCCAAAGTGGTGATTCTCAAACAATGATGAACATCAGAATCACCTGTGAGATTTCCTAAGAACAGAAAATGCCTGGCTGCATTCCAAATCAATCTCCAGGAGGAACCAAGGCATGCATGTTTTCTGAAAGCTGCAGATACAAATCTCTGCTAAGAACCACTGCTTTAGAGCTTACCTGCACATGTTGCTAAAAACTGACACACTGAGAAACACCCTTCAGGGTAATTTACTGGACATGTACAGAGGAGATAAAACCAAATTATATGGAACATGGCACCAGAGCTATCAAAAAAAAAAAACCTAAAATAAAATTATAAGTCACTATTTTCATCTTTTTAAGGAGCAAGAATTCTTACTTTTTATGAAAAAAACCCACATCTGTGTATAAGATTGAAGATCACATTAAAAAAAACTAAAGTTTTTTAAGTAAAAAAATGGAAAGCAATGACAACAGTGCTTGGAAATTCATGTAAAATAAACCCACAGACATTTCTAGTGGCAGTGTTAAAGCTGCATGATCCTTTCATAAAATAGTATCTACAAGTTTTAAACCAGGAATTTACAAACACTTAGGAAATTTTTCTTAGGGAAATAATCTCCCCAAAAGGAAAAACATATCTATTTGCATAAAATGGTTGACAGCAATATTATTAATAGAACACCTAAATATTCAAAGGCACTACAATTACATAAATTTCAGTGCATTAATGAGAGTGTTAGGTAGCTATTAAAAATTATATTGGTTGAGCCTGTAACATGGTATAGAGAAACCAAGGAAGTGCAAAAGGATTGATGGAGACATGTCAAAATAACACAGGAGCTTATTTCAAAATTTGGAACAATTTGAGCTTTGAAAAGAAAAATAAAAGTAAACAATTATAACACACTGAATAAACAAAGATTTCATGACTTCGCAAAAAAGTAAAAACAAAAAAAGCACAGAAAGAAAGGAAATCTTTACAGAAGATTGCTAGCTAATAAATGTAGAGGGAGTAAGAGAACTGTGAAATTATTTTGAAATGACCAATTTAAAACTTGATTCAGGCAAGGTTGGTTCATCAATGGCTACCAAATGGATAAGTAGTCTCAAAGTAAAATCTCAAAACTAACTTATTAATCACAGTCCCTTTACAATGAAGAGAAATGGCAAATATCATAGTCACCAGGCAATCAAATTTAGCATCACCAGGAACTGGACCACTTAACACGTGCTCTTTGTTATGATGCAATGGCTGCACACAACACTATATCATATTCTTGCAAAAAAGATGTTTCTCTGAGTCTAATCATGAGAAGACAATCAGAAAAGTCCACATTGTGGGATACTCCACAAGAGAGCTGACCTTGACTCTGCATGTCAATGGCATAAAAGCAAAAACAACAAAAACACCAACAAAAACCACAAAAGCAAAACATAGTAGGGTCTAGATTAAAGAAAACTAAAAGACTAATTGCAGTGTGGGATCCTTAAATGGATCCTTGGACTCTCGCCTCCCCATCTTCCTGCCCCTGCAAAAAGAGGAGGGAGCATAAAGGTCATTACACAAACAAGAGAGGAAATTTGGAAATGAACAGTCTATCAGGTAATTCTATTACATTAATTTTAAATTTCTTTGGTGTGATACCAGGAAAAACCCCCTTGTTCTTAGGAGCTACATAATAAAATATTTAGGAGTGAAGTATCATACATCTACAACTTATTTTCAAGTGGCTCAGAAAAAAAAAGTGTGTGTGTGTGTGTGTGCGCATTTTACATGCACATGGAAAGATAAAGCAAATGCAGCAAAACATTAATGGTTGGTTAACCTAGGCGAAAGATATATATACAGTCATGGTCTCTATT